>NW_017210129.1:0-2855 GCF_001704415.2 Capra hircus
CCCAGAAACATCAGCATTTCTAAAATTTCTGTCCTAAACTCTCTTCATTTTTCTCTGTTCCTCTCACTTTCTCAAGTACATATTCCTACCACAACTGCTTTTAGTTGTGGAACACTTTTAACTCTTCCTCCTTACACCTCCTTTCTGTGCTCAAGCCTATGTCCATCTTTGTCTTGAAGATTTCCACTGAGATGCTCAATTGCTGCCCCAAACACACATGTTGAAAACACACCACAGCCTCTTTCCTTCAAAATATTCTCCTGTCATAAAGTTTCCATTCCTATTAATGGCACCACCACACTATCAGTTATATAGTCACAAAAGCATTCTTACCTTGTGCTTCCCAACTGGTTGACCACCAAGCCCTGTTGATTTCAATTCTTCTATTGAAATCACAGATACCTCTATATGGTCTTTTATTTCAGTTACTACCATCACTATTTTATTTTTTACATTTATTTTTAATTGGAGGGTATTACTTTACCATGTTGTGTTGATTTCTTCCATACAACAATGTGAATCAGCCTTAAGTGTACATATGTCCCCTCCATCTTGAAGTTCCTTCCCCTTCCCTACCTCATCCCCCCCATTCTAGGTGGTCATGGATCACAAGGTTGAACTCCCTGTGTTATACAACTTCCTGCTAGCTATTTATTTTATAGATGGTAGTGTATGTTCAGTGCTATTCTCTCAATTCATCCCATCCTCTCCTTACCCTGCTGTGTGCATGTCTGTTCTCTATGTCTGTGTCACTATCCTGCCCTGCAAATAGGTTAATCAGTACCATTTTCAGATTTCATAAATATGTGTTAATATATATTTGTTCTCCTCTTTATGACTTACTTCACTCTGTAAAATACACTCTAGGTTCATCCACCTCACTAGAACTGACTCAATTTGTTCTTTTTTATGGGTGAGTAATTTTTCATAAGAACCCTTCAACTTCAGCTTCTTCAGGGCATTACTGGTTGGGGCAGGTATTGACTTGGATTAACCATGATTTTGAATGATTTGGGCTTGGAAATACAAAGAGATCATTCTGTCATTTTGAGAATTGCATCCAAGTACTGCATTTTTGGACTCTCTTGTGCTGCTGATGGCTACTCTATTTCGTTCTAAGGGATTCGTTAACCGCAGTAGTAGATATATGGTAATCTGAGTTACAATCCACATTCTCAGTCCCAAATTTAGGTTCGCTGATTCCTAAAAGAAACCTGTTCATGTTCACTCCTTAACTAAAATCTCGCCTGTTTGGACCTCACTTCCATAATTGCCTTGATGACATTGGGCTAACATTCCAGAATTTCTATGGCAATATTGCTCTTACAACATTGGACTTTACTTTCATCAGCAGTCACACATCCACAATGGATTTGTTTTTGCTTTTGGGCTCCATCTCTTCATTTTTTCTGGAGTTATTTCTCTGCATCGATTCTCCTGTAGCATATTGGGCACCCTACTCAGATGGATATTCATCTTATCGAGTGTCCTTCACCTTTTTAGCCTTTTGATAGTTAGCTGGTTCACTGGGTTCCTCCAAGGCAAGAATACTTAAGTGTTCTCCCCCATTTCCTTCTCTAGTGGACCATGCCTTTGTCAGAACTCTTAACCATGATCCCGTCCATTTTGGGTGGCCTACAGGCCATGGCTCTCATAGTGTTCATTGGCATTAGGTCAAGGCAGTTGGTCGCATGTGATCAGATTGTTTGCGTTCTTTCTGTGACTTGTGGTATTTCATTCTGTCTGCCCTTGTGCTGGGGGCTTCCACTGGTGGCTTTAGACAGTAAAAGTGTCTGCCTGCATGTAGGAGACCCGAGAGTTCGATTTGCCCGTCCTGATGGAGAAGCGCTTATGGAGAGCTTCTTGTGGGAGAGACTGACCTGAGTGGAAACTGAGTCATTTGTCCTTGTTGATGGGTAGGGCGATGCCTCAGTAAACCTTTAATCAATTTCTCTTGATGGGCGGGACTAATTGCTCCTCCCTGATCTGTTTTGGACCTGAGGCCAACTATGTGGAGTAATGAAGATAATGGTGTGACCTCCTTCAAAAATGTCCATTGTGCACTGCTACACTCAGTGCCCCGAACCCTGCAGCCAGGTACCACGACCCATGCTCTGCCGAGGACTCCTGTACCACTCAACAGGCAAGTCCTGGGTCAGTCCCCCTTGTGGGGTCAACTGCTCACTTTCCTCTGGTCCTGGTGTGCTACAGCTTTTGTTTGTGCCCTCCAAAGAGTCTAGTTTCTCAGTACTATGTAAGTGTCTGGCAGCTCTATGGTGGGGTTAAATGGCGCGTCCTCACGCAGGTCTTATGCACACACCCAGGTCTCGCCTGCACCCTGAGCCCCTACTTTTGGCAGCAGTCCACTGCTGACGCTGTGCCTCCACAGGAGACCTCAAAACACCAGTTCTGCCTTAGTCTCTTTGGAATTTCCTGGGTCCTGGTGTGGCACAGGGTTTTTGTTTGAACCTCTAAGAAGTCTCTGGCAGGTTTGGGGTTTTGATTCTAAAACATGATTTCACCACCCTACCATCTTTACTGGGACTTCTCCATTGCCCTTGGACATGCGGGTATATTTTTTTCTTTGGATCCAACATTCTCCTGTTGATGGTTGTTCAGCATTTACCACAGGATGGTATTTTAATACCAATTAAAAAAGTAATGGTAGTCATATGACCCAGCAATCCCACCCATACATAGGCATATACTCTGAGAAAACATAATTCAAAAAGCCACATTACCCAATAACTCATTGCAGCACTATTTTATGAGTAGCAAAGACATAGAAACAACCTAGATGTTCACCAACAGATAAGTGGATATAAAGAAGATGTGGTACCACACATTGGGAATAT
>NW_017210130.1:0-2854 GCF_001704415.2 Capra hircus
AAGATCTTGTGTGGAGTAGGTGCCAGAACCTGAGCATTCCTCTCCAGTGCTGACATGGATCTTGGGGTACTTCTGGAGTCTCCCCACGGGAGTCAGCCGTCGTCTCGAGTGGGGGAATGCACGTGCGTTTCCTCCCGAGCTGAAGCAGCAGTGTCACGCTTCCCTTTGCGTGGATCAAGGGATCAGGGGTTTCCCTCGAGGCTTTCCAACGGGCTTTTTCCACGAGGCTTTCCCACAGGGCTGTCCCACGTGCCACCGTGGTGTGTGAGTCGATCCTCGGCTTGAAAGTCGAGGCAGTGCAGGGGAAACAGGTTTCCCTGGAATGGACTAGACATCTGCGGGATCTGGGAATGTGGCACGACCCAGGAGTTCTCTCGCCTTTCCTGTTGAGAGCGCCTCCTCTTGAGATGCGACGGGAACGCGGGAATTCTTTCCCGAGCACGCAGGGAAAGGATCCCTCCTCTCGAGCTAGGAGGCTGAAACGGGGCTCCTCTGGATGTGGGCGGGACTCTCGTGCTTCCTCTCGAGTGGGAGACGGGTATGTCGGGGAACTTCTTGAGTTGCAGCAAGGGTGTGAAGGACCCTTTGGAAGTTCCAGATGTTAGATGTGATTAGCCTGGAGACGCCTAAGCGGAAATGGGGCCTCATCTCGCCTGGAGGGAGAACCTCCTGGATTTTCTCGAGTTACGACAGGTGCTCTCGACTTACGACGGGGGACCTCAGGGACCCGCTCTGGTGGCCTCAGGAAAGGCCTTTCCCTTGCGAATTGCTCGGGGGCCTCTCAGGATTCCTGTCCCCGTCTATGCCGGGCTAAGATCTTGTGTGGAGTAGGTGCCGGAACCTGAGCATTCCTCTCCAGTGCTGACATGGATCTTGGGGTACTTCTGGAGTCTCCCGAGGGGAGTCAGTCGTCGTCGTCTCGAGTGGGGGAATGCACGTGCGCTTTCCTCCCGAGCTGAAGCAGCAGTGTCACGCTTCTCTTTGCGTGGATCAAGGGGATCAGGGGCTTTTCCTCGAGGCTTTCCAACGAGGTTTTCCCACGAGGCTTTCCCACAGGGCTGTCCCACGTGCCACCGTGGTGTGAGTCGATCCTCGGCTTGAAAGTCGAGGCAGTACAGGAAAACAGGATTCCCTGGAATGGACTGAGACATCTGGGGGACTCTGGGAATGGTGGCACGACCCTGGAGTTCCTCTCGCCTTTCCTGTGGAATGTGCCTCCTCTTGAGATGCGACGGGAACGCGGGAATTCTTTTCCGACCACGCAGGGAAAGGATCCTCCTCTCGAGCTAGGAGGCGGAAACGGGGCTCCTCTGGATGTGGGCGGGACTCTCGTGCTTCCTCTCGAGTGGAGACGGGTATGTCGGGGATCTTCTTGAGTTGTAGCATGGTTTTGAAGGACCATTTGGAAGTTCCAGAGGTTAGGTGTGATTAGCCTCGAGACACCTCTGCGGAAATGGGCCTCAACTCGCCTTTAGGGGAGAACCACCTGGATTTTCTCGAGTTGCGGCAGGTGCTCTCGACTTACGTCGGAACCTCAGGGACCGCTCTGGTGGCCTCAGGAAAGGCCAGTACCCATGCAAGTTGCTTGGGCGCCTCTCGGGATTCCTCTCCAGTCGATGCTGGGGCCTAAGACCTTGGGTGGAGTCGGTGCTGGAACCTGAGGTTTTCCTCTTCAGTGCAGACATGGATCTTGGGTTACTTCTGGAGGCTCTCCAGGGAGTCAATCCTCGTCTCGAGTCGGGGCATGCACGAGCGCTTTCCTCCCGAGCTGCAGCAGCAGTGTGGCGCTTCCCTTCGCGCGTGGATCAACGGATCTGTGGCTTTCCCTCGTGGCTTTCCACGAGGTTTTCCCACGAGTCTTTCCCACAGGGCTGTCCACGTGCCACCGTGGTGTGAGTCGATCCTCGGCTTGAAAGTCGAGGCAGTGCAGGGGAAACAGGTTTCCCTGGAATGGACTAGACATCTGCGGGATCTGGAATGGTGGCACGACCCAGGAGTTCCTCTCGCCTTTCCGGTTGAGAGCGCCTCCTCTTGAGATGCGACGGGAACGCCGCGGGAATTCTTTCCGAGCACGCAGGGAAAGGATCCCTCCTCTCGAGCTAGGAGGCTGAAACGGGGCTCCTCTGGATGTGGGCGGGACTCTCGTGCTTCCTCTCGAGTGGAGATGGGTATGTCGGGAACTTCTTGAGCTGCAGCAAGGGTGTGAAGGACCCTTTGGAAGTTCAGATGTTAGATGTGATTAGCCTGGAGACGCCTAAGCGGAAATGGGCCTCATCTCGCCTGGAGGGGAGAACCTCCTGGATTTTCTCGAGTTGCGGCAGGTGCTCTCGACTTACGACGGGGACCTCAGGGACCCGCTCTGGTGGCCTCAGGAAAGGCCAGTCCCCTTGCGAATTGCTCGGGGGCCTCTCAGGATTCCTCTCCCGTCTATGCGGGGCTAAGATCTTGTGTGGAGTAGGTGCCGGAACCTGAGCATTCCTCTCCAGTGCTGACATGGATCTTGGGGTACTTCTGGAGTCTCCGAGGGGAGTCAGTCGTCGTCTCGAGTGGGGGAATGCACGTGCGCTTTCCTCCCGAGCTGAAGCAGCAGTGTCACGCTTCTCTTTGCGTGGATCAAGGGATCAGGGGCTTTCCCTCGAGGCTTTCCAACGAGGTTTTCCCACGAGGCTTTCCCACAGGGCTGTCCCACGTGCCACCGTGGTGTGAGTCGATCCTCGGCTTGAAAGTTGAGGCAGTACAGGAAAAACAGGATTCCTGGAATGGACTGAGATATCTGGGGGACTCTGGGAATGTGGCACGACCCTGGAGTTCCTCTCGCCTTTCCTGTGGAATGCGCCTCCTCTTGAGATGCGAC
>NW_017210131.1:0-2853 GCF_001704415.2 Capra hircus
TGGCATGCCCCTACTGGAGACGAGGACTGACTCCACTGGGGAGACTCCAGAAGTACCCAAGATCCATGTCGCACTGGAGAGGAATCGTCAGGTTCCGGCAACAACTCCACACAAGGTCTTAGGCCCCGGCATCGACGGGAGAGGAATCCCGAGAGGCGCCCCGAGCAACTCGCATGGGGACTGGCCTTTCCTGAGGCCACCAGAGCGGGTCCCTGAGGTCCCGTCGTAAGTCGAGAGCACCTGCCGCACTCGAGAAAATCCAGGAGATTCTTCCTCCAGGCGAGATGAAGCCATTTCGCGCTGAGGCGTCTCGAGTCTAATCACACCTAACGTCTCGAACAGCCAAAGGGTCCTTCACACCCTTGCTGCAACTCAACAAGTTCCCCGTCATACCCGTCTCCACTCGAGAGGATGCACGAGAGTTCTGCCCACATCCAGAGGAGCCCCAATTCCGACTGCCTAGCTCGAGAGGCGGGATCCTGTCCCTGCGTGGTCGGGAAAGAATTCCGGCGTTCCCGTCGCATCTCAAGAGGAGGCGCTCTCCACAGGAAAGGCGAGAGGAACTCCAGGGTCGTGCCACCATTCCCAGAGTCCCAGATGTCTCAGTCCATTCCAGGGAAAATCTGTGTTCCCTGCACTGCCTCGACTTTCAAGCCGAGGATCGACTCAACACCACGGTGGCACGTGGGACAGCCCTGTGATAAAGCCTTGTGGGAAAGCCTCGTGGGAAAGCCTCGAGGAAAGCCCCTGATCCCTTGATCCACCTGAAGGAAGCGTGACACTGCTTCTAGAGCTCGGGAGGAAAGGGCACGTGCATGCCCCCCACTCGAGACGAGGAGTGACTCCCCTGGGTAGTCTCCAGACGTACCCCAAGATCCATGTCAGCACAGGAGAGGAATCCACAGGTCCGGCAAACTCCACACAAGATATTAGGCCCCGCATCGACGGGAGAGGAATCCCGAGAGGCCCCCGAGCAACTCGCATGGGGACTGGCCTTTCCTGCGGCCACCAGTACGGGTCCCTGAGGTCCCCGTCGTAAGTCGAGAGCCCTTGCCGCAACTCGAGAAAATCCAGGAGGTTCTCCCTCCAGGCGAGATGTGCCCCATTTCGCTGAGTCGTCTCGAGGCTAATCACATCTTACCTTGGAACTACCAAGGGTCCTTCACACCCTTGCTGCAACTCAAGAAGTTCCCCGACATACCCGTCTCCACTCGAGAGGAAGCACGAGAGTCCCCCCACATCCAGAGGAGCCCCCGTTCCTGCCTGCTATCTCGAGAGGAGGGATCCTTTCCCCTGCGTGGTGGGGAAAGAATTCCCCGCGTTCCTGTCGCATCTCAAGAGGAGGCACTCTCCACAGGAAAGGCGAGAGGAAATCCAGGGTCGTGCCACCATTCCCCGAATCCCCCAGATGTCTCAGTTCATTCCAGGGAAACCTGTTTTCCCTGCACTGCTTCCACTTACAAGCCAAGGATCGACTCACACCACGGTGGCACGTGGGAGAGCCCTGTGGGAAAAGCTCGAGTGAAAGCACAGAACCCTTGATCCACGCGAAGGGAACCGCGACACTGCTGCTATAGCTCGGGGGAAAGCGCACGTGCATGCCCGCCACTGGAGACGAGGGCTGACTCCCCTGGGGAGTCTCCAGAATACCCCAGATCCATGTCGGCACTGGAGAGGAATCGTCAGGTTCCGGCACCAACTCCACACAAGGACTTAAGCCCCGCATCGACGGGAGAGGAACCCCGAGAGGCCCGCGAGCATCTCGCATGGGGACTGGCCTTTCCTGAGGCCACCAGAGAGGGTCCCTGAGGTCCCCGTCGTAAGTCGAGAGCACCTGCCGCAACTCGAGAAAATCCAGGAGGTTCTCCCCTCTAGGCGAGATGAGGCCCATTTCCAATGCGGCGTCTCGAGGCTAATCACACCAAACCTCTGGAACTTCCACAAGGTTCTTCACACCCTTGCTGCAAACTCAAGAAGTTCCCCAACATACCGTCTCCACTCGAAAGGAAGCACGAGAGTCCCGCCCACATTCAGAGGAGCCCCGTTTACGCCTCCTAGCTCGAGAGTAGGGATCCTTTCCCTGCCTGGTCGGTCAAGAATTCCCGGCGTTCCCGTCGCATCTCAAGAGGAGGCGCTCTCCACAGGAAAGGCGAGAGGAACTCCAGGGTCGTGCCACAATTCCCAGACTCCCCCAGATGTCTGAGTCCATTCAGGGAAACCTGTTTTCCCTGAACTGCCTCGACTTTCAAGCCGAGATCGACTCTCACCAGGGTGGTAGTGGGAGCCCTGTGGGAAAGCCTCGTTGGAAACACTCGTGGGGAAGCCTCGAGGGAAAGATACAGATCCCTTGATCCTCGCGAAGGGAAACGTGACACTGCTGCTACAGTTCGGGAGGAAAGAGCATGCGCATGCCCCCACTCGAGACGAGGACTGATTCCCTTGGGAGACTTCAGAAGTATCCCAAAAAACATGTCAGCACTGGAGAGGAATACTCAGGTTCTGGCCCCCACTCCACCGAAGGTCTTGGGCCCGGGCATCTACGGTGAGGAATCCGAGAGGCCCTCTAGCAACTCGCATGGGGACTGGTCTTCCTAAGGCCAACAGAACGGGTCCCTGAGGTCCCCGTCGTAAGTCGAGAGCACCTGCCACAACTCGAGAAAATGAAGGAGATTCTCCCCTCAGGCCGAGATGAGGCCCATTTCCACTGAGACGTCTCGAGGCTAATCACACCTAACCTCTGGAACTTCCAAAGGGTCTTCACACCCTTGTTGCAACTCAAGAAGATCCAGGAGAGACCCGTCGCCACTACATAGGAATCACCAGGGTAACCACCCACATCCAGAGGAGCCCCAA
>NW_017210132.1:0-2852 GCF_001704415.2 Capra hircus
ACCGCGAGTGGGTTGCGCCTTTTTCCTCGTCGCCAGCGGGATCTTTCACCGCAGGAGAATGAGCCCACATCACTGCATAGGGGGTGGGTTCTGGATACGCACTGTGTCGATAGAGGAATCGCCATATTTTGGGCAGTTTCTGCTCCATCTTTTATAGAGGCTACGCTAATGTTGAGTTGGACGACTGTAAGAAGGTTGAGCGGCCGAAGAACTGATGCTTTAAGCTGTGGGTGGGCTGGAGAAGCAACTTTGAGAGTCGCCTTGGGACTGCACAGGGATCAACGGAGTCATTCTGAAGGAGATCAAGTGGAGATTTCTTTGGAAGGAATGATGGTAAAGCTGAAACTCCGAGTGCCTCTCGTGTGGCCACTGCATGCGGAAGAGGTTGACTCATTGGAAAAGACTCTGATGCTGGGAGGGATTGGGGGCAGGAGGAAAAGGGGGACAACAAGGATGAGATGGCTGGATGGCATCACTGACTTGATGGACGTGAGTCTGAGTGAACTCTGGGAGTTGGTGATGGACAGGGAGGCCTGGTGTGCTGCAATTCATGGGGTTGCAAAGAGTTGGACATGACTGAGCGACTGAACTGAACTGAATGTCTGAGATGTAATAAAGAACTTGTCCAAAGCAGTCACCATTACAAAGGCTAGTGTACAAAAGACACTAAGGAGAAGGTCACATTTACATGTATAGGCCGCAATAGATACAAACCTGTGTTTCTTAGAAAAATGTTCAATATGAAACATACAATGATTTTTAAAGTAGATTTTTGGGGTTATTCAACACAAATATGACTGCTAAGGTAAGTTTTACACCATGAAGTAAGCACCTATAAGTTAAAATTTTATGTTTTTCTTTTTTAAAAATCTAAGAATATATTAGCAAAAAAGAGTTTTCTGTTATTGAAGGCCTTCAACATGCTGAATAACTAAAGGGTTTTGAGATTTACATTAGTATTTAGAATATCTTAATGCAGCACTTCATGGAAATAGATGGGGAAACAGTGTCAGACTTTATTTTTGGGGGCTCCAAAATCACTGCAGATGGTGACTGCAGCCATGAAATTAAAAGACGCTTACTCCTTATTGTAACAGGAAAGTTATGACAGCACCTAAGTATAACATAATTGAAAAGCAGAGATTTATTACTTTGCCAAAGTAAGGGTCTCGGTCTAGTTCAAGCGCTGATGTGTTTTTCAGTTGGGTCGATGGTAGATGGATGTGAGGAGTTTGGACTGGGAAGATGAAATGGGTTTAGCACTGAAGGAATCGTTATGCTTTTTGATGACTATGGTGCTGTGAGAATGACTCTTGGCAGAGGTCCCTTGGACTGAAAAGGAGAGTCCAATCAGTCCGATCCTAAAGGGAGACCGAGTCCTGGGTGTTCGGTTGGAAAGGCGACTTGATGCTGAGGCCCTGAAGCTCTCATGATCCTTTGGGGGTCATGGCTTCATGTGAGAGTTGTTTCATTGGAAGAGACCCTGTTCTGGGGACGGAATGGGGGGCAGGAGGAGAAGGGACGACAGAGGGATGGGGGATGGCCTGGATGCTGGATCACCGACGTCGGATGGACGTGGAGTTTGATGTGAATGCTGGGGAGTTGCGGTAATTGCGGGACAGGGAGGTCCTGGGCGTTGCTGTGATTTCATGGGGGTCGCAAAGGTTGACATGAACAAGCGATTGAACTGAACTAAACTGATGCTCTCTCTTAGGTGCCTTAATATTCTGCTGATAACATTTTTCGCTGTTATGAATAGAATAACAGGTTAGACTAAGGTTTTTGCCTAAAAAAAAAATCGATGAAAACTGAGATAGTTTATTAAGAAAGGAAGTAATGTATCAAAATTCATAATATTCCCGGGATGATAAAATTGTAGTCGCACTTACCTTGACTCATTTTACTTGTCTTATCTATCTGGCGTGCAATGTTTGATTGACAATTATTGGGTGATATTAAGAGGTACAGATTTATGCTACAATAAAATATAATTAAGTATATGCTGACTGTCTTTATTAAATGAAATTGTAGTTTCACTTTGACTCTTTGATTGTAACTTTTTAGGGATTTAAAAAGGTGTGCTGAATGCAGGTGGCATACTGCGTGGGTGTGTTTGCCGTGGGTAAAAAAATCTCATCTCTCTATCATCCATGCCCAGGATACGATATCATCTTTTTAATGCGCCTGAACTTTTGAACTTCAATATCGAATGTAAAGGCCATTCTGATTCGTGGTAACAAAGATATACTTGCAGTTAACTATGTATTCGATTATAGTTAAGGACTCTAGTCGTGAAGCTCTGTTTTAGAAAAACAAGCTTGGAATAAGTGGTATTTAAATTTGTCTTGCAAGTGAGAATTTCCCCCTATAAATGCGCGCTCCCAAAGTTTCTGAAGGGCCAACAAAACCCGTGCCTTCCAGCGGGATGTGCTTTCGATGTTCTCTCATAATGGTAGTAGTAGGTTTTCTGGCATGGCAGTGTAGGCAGAACATGGATTTTGATTCCGAAAGGGGTTGACAAATTTATTGTGTTTGGGTGGTAGTAATTGTTGTTGTCGTGAAAGTTTGTGTTGGCTTCTTTCTTGAAATGTTCTTTGGGTTATGAGGAATGTTTGATGGTATTTACTAAAAACTGAATCTCTTTACTTGCTAGTCCTCCCATAATGGCTCAGAGTAATACACCAAGACTTTGCGCGCGACTATAGTCAACTGGTGTGTTCTACATTCACTTAAGGCAAGTTATATCTGGATACTGGAGTGTATAGTTGCACATGCCTTATTCTCTTCCATGAGGTTTTTATCATTCCCTCCACTCCTATAAGAAGGACCGACCGGTGACCCATGTCTCCTGG
>NW_017210133.1:0-2851 GCF_001704415.2 Capra hircus
AACAAGGAGAGAGATCCAGTTTGTCGGAAAGAATTTCGGCGGGGTGCCAATTACTGCCCGCCCCGTCGGATTCCAAGAGGAGGGCGCTCTCGCACAGGAAAGCGCGAGAGGAATCTTCAGGGTCGTGCGCGCACCATGTCCCGAGATGAGTCGCGGCCAGAGTTGTGCTCAGCCCATTCCACGGGAACGCTGTTCTCGCTGCAACTGCCGTCGACTTCTCAAGCCGAGGATGGACTCAGGCACCTTCGGCGTTGCGCGCGGAGGCGGTGGCAGCGTAGGAGAGGCCCTGTGGGAAAGTCCTCGTGGATGAGGGAAAGTCTCGTTGGAAAGCCTCTGTAGGGAAGCGGCCCAGTGAGGGCAAGCTCATCAAATCCTTGATCGTTGATCCACACGAAGGGAAGTGTGAAAACTGCTGCGAAGCTCGGGAGGAAATCGGCATCTGCAGGCCCCCACTCGACACGAGGACTGACGCCCCTGGGGAGACTCCAGAAGTACCACAAGATCCATGTCGGGACTGGAGAGGAATCTCAGGTTCCGGCACTGGAAGAGGAATCCTCAGGTTCCGGCACTGGAGAGGAATCCTCAGGTTCCGGCACTGACTCCACACAAGGTCTTAGGCTCCAGCATCGACGGGAGAGGAATCCTGAGAGGCCCCAATCAACTCACATGGGGACTGGCCTTTCCTGAGGCCCACTAGAGCGGGTCCCTGAGGTCCCCGTCGTAAGTCGAGAGCACCTGCCGCAACTCGACAAAATCCAGGTGGTTCTCCCCTCCCAGGCGAGATGAGGCCCATTTCCGCTGAGGCGTCTGTAGGCTAATCACACCTAACCTCTGGAACTTCAAAGGGTCCTTCACACCCTTGCTGCAACTCAAGAAGTTGCCCCGACATACCCGTCTCCACTCGAGAGGAAGCACGAGAGTCCCGCCCACATCCAGAGGAGTCCATGTCTGCCTCCTAGCTCGAGCGGAAGGATCCTATCCCTGCGTGGTCGGGAAAGAATTCCCGGCGTTTCCGTCGCATCTTAAGAGGAGGGGCTCTCCACAGGAAAGGCGAGAGGAACTCCAGGGTCGTGCCACCATTCCCAGAGTCCCCCAGATGTCTCAGTCCATTCCAGGGAAACCTGTTTTCCCTGCACTGCCTCGACTTTCAAGCTGAGGATCAACTCACACCACGGTGGCACGTGGGACAGCCCTGTGGAAAACCCTCGTGGGAAAGCCTCGAGGGAAAGTCACATCCGTTGATCCACACGACGGGAAGCGCCACATTGCTGTTACAGCTCAGGAGGAAAGCGCACGTGCATGCCCCCACTTGAGACGAGGACTGACTCCCTTGTGGAGACTGCAGAAGTACCCCAAGATCCATGTCATCACTGAAGAAGAATGCTCAGGTTCTGGCACCGACTCCACACAAGGTCTTAGGCCCCGGCATCGACTGGAGAGGAATCCCGAGAGGCCCCCGAGCAGCTCGCAAGGGGACTAGCCATTCCTGAGGGAACCAGAGCGTGTCCCTGAGGTCCCCGACGTAATTCGTGAGCACCAGCCGCAACTCGAGAAAATTCAGGAGGTTCTCCCTAGAGGCGAGATGAGGCCCATTTCCGCTGAGGCGAATCGAGGCAAATCACACCTAATATCTGGAACTTCCAAAGGGTCCTTCACACCCTTGCTGCAACTCAAGAAGTTCCCCGACATACCCGTCTCCACTCGAGAGGAAGCACGAGAGTTCTGCCCACATCCAGAGGAGCCCAGTTTCCGCCTCCTAGCTCGAGAGGAGGGATCCTTTCCCTGCTTGGTGGGGGAAAGAATTCCCGGCGGCCGTCGCATCTCAAGAGGAGGCGCTCTCCACAGGAAAGGCGAGAGGAACTCCAGGGTCGTGCCACCATTCCCAGAGTCCCCCAGATGTCTCAGTCCATTCCAGGGAAACCTGTTTTCCCTGCACTGCCTCGACCTTCAAGCAAGGATCGACTCACACCACGGTGGCTCGAGGTACAGCCCGTGGGAAAGCCTCGTGGGAAAGCCTCGTGGGAAAGCGTCGAGGGAAAGCCACAGATCCCTTGATCCCAAGCGAAGGGAAGCGTGACACTGCTGCTAAGGCTCGAAAGGAAAGTCCACGTGCATGCCCCCACTCGAGACGAGGACTGACTCCCCTGGGGAGACTCCAGAAGTACCCCATGATCCATGTCAGCACTGGAGAGGAAAGCTCACGTTCCGGCACCGAATCCACGCCGGGACTTAGGCCCCTGCATCGGCGGAGAGGAATCCCGAGAGGCCCCGAGCAACTCGCATGGGGACTGGCCTTTCCAGAGGCCACCGGAGCAGGTCCCTGAGGTCCCCGTCAGAAGTCGAGAGCACCTGCCACAACTCGAGAAAATCCAGGAGGTTCTCCCCCTCCAGGCGAGATGAGGCCCATTTCCGCTGAGGCGTCTCGAGGCTAACACCTAACCTCTGGACTCCCAAAGGGTCCTTCACACCCTTGCTGCAACTCAACAAGTTCCCCGACATACCGTCTCCACTCGAGGGAAGCACGAGAGTTCCCCCCACATTCCAGAGGAGCCCCGTTTCCGCCTCCTAGCTCCAGAGGAGGGATCCTTTCCCTTCGTGGTCGGGGAAAAATTCCGGCGTTCCCGTCACATCTCAAGAGGAGGCGCTCTCCACAGGAAAGGCGAGAGGAACTCCAGGTCGTGCCACCATTCCCAGAGTCCCCCAGATGTCTCAGTCCATTCCAGGGAAACCTGTTTTCCCTGCACTGCCTCGACTTTCAAGCCGAGGATCGACTCACACCACGGTGGCACGTGGACATCCCTGTGGGAAAGCCTCGTGGGAAAAAGCCTCGTGGAAAGCCTCGAGGGAAAGC
>NW_017210134.1:0-2850 GCF_001704415.2 Capra hircus
GCAGGGAAAGGATCCCACCTCTGAGCTAGGAGGCGGAAACGGGGTCTCCGCTGGATGTGGCGGACTCTCTGCTTCCTCTCGAGTGGAGACCGGTTTTTCGAGGAACTTCTTGAGTTGCAGTAAGGGTGTGAAGGACCCTTTGGAAGTTCCAGAGTTTAGGTGTGATTTAGCCTCAGGACGCCTCAGCGGAAATGGGCCTCATCTCGCCTGGAGGGCAGAACCTCCTGGATTTTCTCGAGTTGCGGCAGGTGCTCTCGACTTACGAGGGAACCTCAGGGACCCGCTGTGGTGGCGTCAGGAAAGGCCAGTCCCCATGCGAGTTGCTCGAGGCCCTCTCGGGATTCCTCTCCCGTCGATGCCGGGGCCTAAGATCTTGTGTGGAGTCGGTGCCGGAACCTGAGGATTCCTCTCCAGTGCTGACATGGATCTTGGGGTACTTCTGGAGTCTCCCCAGGGGAGTCAGTCCTCGTCTCGAGTGGGGGCATGCACGTGCACTTTCCTACCGAGCTGTAGCAGCAGTGTCGCGCTTCCCTTCGTGTGGATCAAGGGATCAGGGCTTTCCCTCGAGGCTTTCCCATGAGGCTTTCCCACGAGGCTTTCCCACAGGCTGTCCACGTGCCACCGTGTGTGTGAGTCGATCCTCGGCTTGAAAGTCGAGGCAGTGTAGGGAAAACAGTTTCCCTGGAATGGACTGAGACATCTGGGGACTCTGGGAATGTGGCACGACCTGGAGTTCCTCTCGCCTTTCCTGTGGAGAGCGCCTCAATTGAGATGCGACGGGAAGGCCGGGAATTCTTTCCCGACCACGCAGGAAAGGAAGCCTCCTCTCGAGCTAGGAGGAGGCGGAAACGGGGCTCCTCTGGTTGTGGGGCGGGACTCTCGTACTTCCTCTCGAGTGGAGTCGGGTACGGGGAACTTCTTGAGTTGCAGCAAGGTGTGAAGGACCCTTTGGAAGTTCCAGAGTTTAGGTGTGATTAGCCTCAAGACGCCTCAGTGGAAATGGGCCTCATCTCGAATGGATTGGAGAACCTCCTGGATTTTCTCGAGTTGCGGCAGGTGCTCTCGACTTACGACGGGGACCTCAGGGACCCGCTCTGGTGGCCTCTGGAAAGGCCAGTCCCCATGCGAGATGCTCGGGGGCCTCTCGGGATTCCTATCCGTCGAGCGGGGCTAAGACCTGTGTGGAATCGGTGCCGGAACCTGAGGATTCCTCTCCAGTGCTGACATGGATCTTGGGTACTTCTGGAGTCTCCCCAGGGAGTCAGTCCTCGTCTCGAGTGGGGGCATGCAAGTGGCTTTCCTGCCGAGCTGTAGCAGCAGTGTCACGCTTCCCTTCGCGTGGATCAAGGATCAGGGCTTTCCCTCGAGGCTTTCCCATGAGGCTTTCCCACGAGGCTTTCCACAGGGCTGTCCCACGTGCCATCGTGGTGTGAGTCGATCCTCGGCTTGAAAGTCGAGGCAGTGTAGGGAAACAGGTTTCCCTGGAATGGACTGAGACATCTGGGGGACTCTGGGAATGTGGCACGACCCTGGAGTTCCTCTCGCCTTTCCTGTGGAGAGCGCCTCCTTGAGATGCGAGCGGAACGCCGGGAATTTTTTCCGACCACGCAGGGAAAGGATCCCCTCTCGAGCTAGGAGGCGGAAACGGGTCTCCGCTGGATGTGGGCGGGACTCTCGTGGCTTCCTCTCGAGTGCCAGACCGGTTTTTCGGGAACTTCTTGAGTTGCAGTAATGGTGTGAAGGACCCTTTGGAAGTTCCAGAGTTTAGGTGTGATTAGCCTCAGGATGCCTCAGCGGAAATGGGCCTCATCTCGGCTGGAGGGCAGAACCTCCTGGATTTTCTCGAGTTGCGGCAGGTGCTCTCGACTTACGACGGGACCTCAGGGACCCGCTCTGGTGGCCTCAGGAAAGGCCAGTCCCCCATGCGAGAGCTCGGGGCCTCTCGGGATTCCTATCCCGTCGAAAGCCGGGGCCTAAGACCTTTGTGTGGAATCGGTGCCGGAACCTGAGGATTCCTCTCCAGTGCTGACATGGATCTTGCGGGTACTTCTGGAGTCTCCCCAGGGAGTCAGTCCTCGTCTCGAGTGGGGGCATGCAAGTGCGCTTTCCTCCCGAGCTGTAGCAGCAGTGTCACGCTTCCCTTCGCGTGGATCAAGGGATCAGGGGCTTTCCCTCGAGGGCTTTCCCATGAGGCTTTCCCACGAGGCTTTCCACTGGGCTGTCCACGTGCCACCGTGGTGTGAGTCGATCCTCGGCTTGAAAGTCGAGGCAGTGTAGGGAAAACAGGTTTCCCTGGAATGGACTGAGACATCTGGGGACTCTGGGTATGGTGGCTCGACCCTGGAGTTCCTCTCGCCTTTCCTGTGGAGAGCGCTCCTCTTGAGATGCGACGGAAACACAGGGAATTCTTTCCCGAACACGAAGGGAAAGGATCCTCCTCTCGAGCTAGGAGGCGGGAAACGGGGCTCCTCTGGATGTCGGCGGAGGCTCGAGCTTTCTCTCAAGTGGAGACGGTTATGTCGGGGAACTTCTTGAGTTGCAACAAGTGGGTGATGTACCCATTGGAAGTTCCAGAGGTTAGGTGTGATTAGCCTCGAGGCCTCATTGGAAATGGGCCTCATCTCGCCTGGAGGGAGAAACCTTCTGGATTTTCTCGAGTTTCAGCAGTTTCTCTCCACTTACGACGGGGACCTCAGGGACATGCTCTGGTGGCCTCAGGAAAGGCCATTCCCCATGCGAGTTGCTTGGGGGCCTTTCGGGATTCCTTCCTGTCGATACCGGGCCTAAGACCATGTGTGGAGTCGGTTGCCGCGAACCTGAGGATTCCTCTCCAGTCCTTGACATGGATCT
>NW_017210135.1:0-2844 GCF_001704415.2 Capra hircus
ACCCTTGCTGCAACTCAGAAGTTCCCCGACATACCCGTCTCCACTCGAGAGGAAGCACGAGAGTCCCGCCCACATCTAGAGGAGCCCGTTTGCGCCTCCCTAGCTCGAGAGAGGGATCCTTTCCGGCGTGGTCGGGAAAGAATTCCAGTGTTCCGTCGCATCTCAAGAGGAGGCGCTCTCCACAGGAATGGCCAGAGGAACTCCAGGATCGTGCCACCATTCCCACAGTCCCCCAGATGTCTCAGTCCATTCCAGGGAAACCTGTTTTCCCTGCACTGCGACTTTCAGGCCGAGGATCGACTCACAACACGGTGGTGGGACACCTGTGGGAAAGCTCGTGGGAAAGCCTCGTGGGAAAGCCTCGAGGGAAAGCCACAGATTCCTTAATCCACGTGAAGGAAGCGTGACACTGCTGGAACAGCTCGGGAGGAAAGCGCACTGCATGCCCCCACTCGAGACGAGGACTGTCTTCCTGGGAGACTCCAGAAGTACCCCAAGATCCATGTCAGCAATAGTGAGGAATCCTCAGCTTCCGGCACTTTCTACACACAAAGGTCTTAGGACGCAGCATCAACGGGAGAGGAATCCCGAGAGGCCCGAGCAACTCGCATGGGGACTTGCCTTTCCTGAGGCCACCAGAGCGCGTCCTGAGGTCCCCGTCGTAAGTCGAGAGCACCTATTGCAACTCGAGAAATTCAGGAGGTTCTCCCTCCAGCCGAGATGGCCATTTCCGCTGACGTGTCGAGGCTAATCACACCTAACCTCTGGAACTTCCAAAGGGTCCTTCACACCCTTGCTGCAACTCAAAGTTCCCCCTGACATACCCGTTTCCACTCGAGAGAAGCACGAGTGTCCCGCCCACATCCAGATGAGCCCCGTTTCCGCCTCCTAGCTCGACAGGAGGGATCCTTTCCCTGCGTGTTCGGAAAAGAATTCCCGCGTTCCCGTCACATATCAAGAGGGGGCGCTCTCCACAGGAAAGGCGAGAGGAACTCCAGGGTCGTGTCACCATTCCCAGAGTCCCCCAGATGTCTCAGTCCATTCCAGGGAAGCTGTTTCCCCGGCACTGCTCGACTTTCCCGAGGATCGACTGACTCCACGGTGGCACGTGGGACTCACTGGGGAAAGCCTCGTTGGAAAGCCTGGTGGAAGCGTCGTGGGAAAGCCTGGGGAAAGCCTCGAGGGAAAGCCACAGATCCCTTGATCCACGCGAAGGGAACCATGACACTGCTGCTGCAGCTCGGGAGGAAAGCGCACGTGCATGCTCCCACTCGAGACAAGGACTGAATCCCCTGGGGAGACTCCAGAAGTACTCCAAAATCCATGTCAGCACTGGAGAGGAAACCTCAGTTTCCGGCACCGACTCCACACAAGTTCTTAGGCCCGGCCGACGGGAGAGGAATCCCGAGAGGTCCCCGTGCAACTTGCATGGGGACTGGCCTTTCCTGAGGCCACCAGAGAGGGTCCCTGAGGGCACCGTCGTAGGTCGAGAGCACCTGCCGCAACTTGAATAAATCCAGGAGGTTCTCCCTTTCAGGCGAGATGAGGACCATTTCCACTGAGACGTCTCGAGGCTAATCACACCTAACCTCTGGAAGTTACAAAGCGTCCTTCACACTCTTTCTGCAACTCAAGAAGTTCCCCGACATACCCGTTTCCACTCGAGAGGAAGCACGAGTGTCCCGCCCACATCCAGATGAGCCCCGTTTCCGCCTCATAGCTCAACAGGAGGGATCCATTCCCTGCGTGGTCGGGAAAGAATTCCCGGCGTTCCCGGTCACATCTCAATAGGGAGCGCTCCCACAGGAAAGGCGAGAGGTACTCCAGGGTCGTGCCACCATTCCCAGATCCCCAGATGTCTCAGTCCATTCCACGGAAGCCTGTTTTCCCGGCACTGACTCAACTTTCAAGACGAGGATCGACTGACACCACGGTGGCACGTGGACATCACTTGGGAAACCGTCGTGGGAAAGCTAGTGGGAAAGCGTCGTGGAAAGCCTCGCTTAAAGCCTCGAGGGAAAGCTACTGATCCTAGGATACATGGGAAGGGAAGCGTGACACTGCTGCTACAGTTCGGGGGAAAGTGCACGTGCATGCCCCACTCGAGACGAGGACTGACTCCCTGGGGAGACTCCAGAAGTACCCCAAGATCCATGTCAGAACTGGAGAGGAATTCTCAGTTTCCGACACCGACTCCAAACAAGGTCTTAGGCCCTGGCATCGATGGGAGAGGAATCCCGAGAGACCCGAGCAAATCGCATGGGGACTGGCCTTTCCTGAGGCCACCAGAGCGGGTCCCTGAGGTCCCCGTAGTAATTCGAGAGCACCTGCCGCAACTTGAGAAATCCAGGAGGTTCTCCTTCTTGGCGAGATGAGGCCCATTTCCACTGAGTTCTCTCACGGCTAATCACACCTAACCTCTGGAACTTCCAAAGGGTCCTTCACACCTTTCTGCAATTCAAGCAGATCACCAACATACCAGTCTCCACTCGAGAGGAAGAACGAGAGTCCCGCCCACATCCAGAGGAGCCCCGTTTCCGACTCCTAGCTCGAGAGGAGGGATCCTTTCCCTGCGTGGTCGGAAAGAATTCCCGGCGTTCCCATCGCATCTCAAGAGGGGGCGCTCTCCACAGGGAAGGCGAGAGGAACTCCAGGGTCGTGCCACCATTCCAGAGTCCCACAGATGTCTTAGTCCATTCCAGGGAAACCTGTTTTCCCTGCACTGCTCGACTTTCAAGAAGAGGTTCGACTCACACCAAGGTGGCAGGTGGGACAGTCCTGTGGAAAGCGTCGTGGAAAGCTTCGTGGGAAGCCTCGAGGGAAAGCCACAGATCCTTTGATCCT
>NW_017210136.1:0-2844 GCF_001704415.2 Capra hircus
ATTTACATTGTCAATTTCTATATAATCAGGTTTTAACCATGTCCTCTATGGTTTCACACTGATGCCTTTGCAGAAATTACTGCTACTTCAAGATATATGGAATATACTTTTTTTAAGCTTACGATAATTTGTTTGTTTGTTTGTCTTCTGGTAAGCTGGCACCAGATGGAATTTAGTCTCCTCTCTTAGGTTAAGAGAGCAAAGTTTTCTTAGAATGCAATTTTGATAAACAGACTATGAGTTTCTTTACCTTTCATTGATTTATAATTGTTTTCATCATCTGTTTTTTTACTTCGGTAAAGTAAATAAGCCTTATTTAAGATTTTGGTACATGTAGGATGGACTAAGCTTTCCCCACTCTTGCAAGTTCCTTAACCTTCAGATTCTTCTCGTGGGACCAAGATCTCACTTTCCTCCAGAGGGACAATCCAAGCTTTTTTATTAGTTGATCTGCCCCTGACATCAGAGTCAATTTGAGCACGAGTTGGCCTATAATTTAGGCCATGAAACTATGACTACATAAAGAAAAGGTGACTTTATGATTCAGGATGGCCATGATATGCCTTGCACTTCAGAGAAAATGGTTAAAATGATTTTTTTTTTCTTCAAAACTGCACAGCCAGTTCTTTCAGCATATGCAATTTGAAAACATCTAGGCATTAGGTCAGTTTTCATTCCAATCCCAAAGAAAGCAATGACAAAGAATATTCAAGCTGCTGCACAAATTGCACTCATCTCACACACTAGTAAAGTAATGCTCAAAATTCTCAAGTTCACATGAACTGTGAACTTCCAAATGTTCAAGAGCGATTTAAAACATGCAGAGAAACCAGAGATCAAACTGCCAACATCCACTGGATCATTCAAAAAGCAAGAGAGTTCCAGAAAAAAAAAAAAACCTCTCTTTCTGCTTTATTGACTATGACAAAGCCTTTGACTGTGTGGGATCACAATAAACTGGGAAAAATTCTGAAAGAGATGGGAATACCAGACCACCTGACCTGTCTCTTGAGAAACCTGTATGCAGGTCAGGAAGAAACAGTTCGAACTGGACATGGAACAACAGACTGGTTCTAAATAGGAAAAGGAATATGTCAAGGCAGTGTATTGTCACCCTGCTTATTTAACTTATATGCAGAGTACATCATGAGAAACAGTGGGCTGGAGGAAGCACACGCTGGAATCCAGATTGCTGGGAGAAATATCAATAATCTCAGATATGCAGATGACACCACCCTTATGGCCAAAAGTGAAGAAGAACTAAAGAGTCTCCTGATGAAAGTGAAAGAGGAGAGTGAAAAAGTTAGCTTTAAAGCTCAGCATTCAGAAAAACTAAAATCATTGCATCCAGTCTCATCACTTCATGGCAAATAGATGGGAAAACATTGGAAACAGCAGCAGACTATTTTTGGGGGCTTGGAAATCACTGCAGGTGATGGCTGCCTCCATGAACTTAAAACATATTTATGACTCGGAAGAAAAGTGATGACCAAACTAGACAGCATATTAAAAAGCTGAGACGTTGCTTTGCCAACAAAGATCCATCCAGTCAAGGCTATGGTTTTTCCATATGTCATGGATGGATATGAAAGATGTACTATAAAGAAAGTGACAGCTGAAAACTTGATGCTTTTGAACTGTGGTGTTGGAGAAGATGCTTGTAGGTCGCTTAGACTACAAGGAGACGCAACCACTCCATCCTAAAGGAAATCAGCGTCTGAATATACATTGGAAGGACTAATACTGAACCTGAAACTCCAATACTTTGGCCACTTGATGTGAAGAGCTGACTCACTTGGAAGTTGCTTTGATTTGCCTGTGAGTGTGGGAGCCCTCCCTGGCAAAGGGCCTCAGGGGTCATTGCCCACTGAATCACGACCTCCAAGCAAGCGCATTCCAGCTGTGTGACATTCAGGAAGCAGGAGACTGGGAAAACTATCTTCCTTAGAGGAAGGAAAGTCATCCACAGAGAGTGTGTTTTTCAGGCCTCTCTTTGCAGCAAGTGTTTTGCTTCTCAGACATCAGAGCTGCAGGCTTGCTCTGAGGGCCTCAATTGCAGAGTCAGGGCTGTGTGTCTCACTGCACTTTCCAAGCATTGCAGACACATTCCTAGGTTGGAGCAGTGCTTCCCATGAGAAAGAAGCCTCGGGAGTGTGTGTCTGAGCGGGTTGAGTGCCATGCTAGGTCACCTAGTCGAGGGCACCTTTGCACATCCAATGGCCCCAGGCGAGTAGCTATGGACCGGCCCTTCGGTTGAGATATCCCAAAGCAGGGAACAAAGCTAGCTCTGTCAGAAGGAGGAAAACAGCAATGGGGATGGATTTTCAAGCAGTTGCTAAGTCACACCACGTTAGGGCTCCCCGCGGAAAGAAATGCGAATTTTGGCCTCTAGGCCCAGTATCCAGATGTGTGCACAGGATATTTTCCCCACAGGATCCAAGAATGTTCCACACAGACCTAAGCTCACTAGCTCTCTCCTGCAGAGGAAATGAAATATTGTTGCTGAACCACGAAAAGATGCTGGGATTCTTGGCTTATGGAGGAGACGAATTCAATCCAGGGCCCAAGACGAGGCTTGATTGCTCAGAGCTTTTGTGCAATAGAGTTTTATTAAAGGATAAAGGAGATAGAGAAAGCTTCTGACAGAGACATCACAAGGGCAGAGAAAGCGTACCCCTTGCTAGTGTTAGTAATGGAGTTATATACTCTCCAATAAGTTTATGACAACGAACAAAAGAATGTCTGGAGGTTGTAAAGACTCACTAGACCTACTCCATAATTGACATTTAAGATAACAGGGATTAGCCAGAAAGTTTTTTCCAGAGACCATCCTCAAGAAGGATG
>NW_017210137.1:0-2842 GCF_001704415.2 Capra hircus
GGTTTCCCACGAGGCTTTCCACAGGGCTGTCCACGTGCCACCGTGGTGTGAGTCGATCCTCGGCTTGAAAGTCGAGGCAGTGCAGGGAAAAAGGTTTCCCTGGAATGGACGGAGACATCTGGGGACTCTGGAATGGTGGCACGACCCTGGAGTTCCTCTCACCTTTCCTGTGGAGAGCGTCTCCTCTTGAGATGCGACGGGAACGCCGGGAATTCTTTCACGACCACGCAGGGAAAGGATCCCTCTCTCGAGCTAGGACGCGGAAACGGGGCTCCTCTGGATGTGGGCGGAACTCTCGTGCTTCCTCTCGAGTCGAGACGGGTACGTCGGGGAACTTCTTGAGCTGCAGCAAGGGTGTGAAGGACCCTTTGGAAGTTCCAGAGGTTAGGTGTGATTAGCCTCGAGACGCCTCAGCGGAAATGGGCCTCCTCTCGCCTGGAGGGGAGAACCTCCTAGATTTTCTCGAGTTGCGGCAGGTGCTCTCGACTTAAGACGGGGACCTCAGGGACCGCTCTGGAGGCCTCAGTAAAGGCCAGTCCCCATGTGAGTTGCTCGGGGCCTCTCGGGATTCCCCTCCCTTCGATGCCGGGGGCCTAAGATCTTGTGTGGAGTCGGTGCCGGAACCTGAGCATTCCTCTCCAGTGCTGACATGGATCTTGCGGTACTTCTGGAGTCTTCCTGGTGGAGTCAGTCTCCAGTGGGGGCAGGCTGGTGAGCTTTCCTCCCGAGCTGTAGGCAGCAGTGTCACACTTCCTTTGCGTGGATCAAGGGATCAGTGGCTTTCCCTCGAGGCATTCCCACGAGGCTTTCCCACGAGGCTTTCCCCACAGGGCTGTCCCACGTGCCACCGTGGTGTGAGTCGATCCTCGGCTTGAAAGTCGAGGCAGTGCAGGGAAAACAGGTTTCCCTGGAATGGACGGAGACATCTGGTTGACTCTGGGAATGGTGGCACGACCCTGGAATTCCTCTCGCCTTTCCTGTGGAGAGCGCCTCCTCTTGAGATGCGACGGGAACGCGGGGAATACTTTCCCGACCACGCAGGGAAAGGATCCCTCCTCTCTAGCTAGGAGATGGAAACGGGGCTCCTCTGGATGTGGCCGGGACTCTCGTGCTTCCTCTCGAGTGGAGACGGGAATGTCGGGGAACTTCTTGAGTTGCAGCAAGGGTGTGAAGGACCCTTTGGAAGTTCCAGAGCTTAGGTGTGAATAGCTCGAGACGCCTCAGCGGAAATGGGCCTCATCTCCCCTGGAGGTAGAACCTCCTGTATTTTCTCGAGTTGCAGCAGGTGCTCTCGACTTACGAAGGGGATCTCAGGGACCCACTCTGGTGGCTCAGGAAAGGCCAGTCCCCATGCGAGTTGCTCGGGGCCTCTCGGGATTCCTCTCCCGTCGATGCCGGGGCCTCAGATCTTGTGTGGAGCAGGTGCCGGAACCTGAGGATTCCTCTCCAGTGCTGGCATGGATCTGGGGTACTTCTGGAGTCTCCCCAGTGGAGTCAGTCCTCGTCTCGAGTGGGGGCATGCACGTGCGCTTTCCTCCCGAGCTGTAGCAGCAGTGTCGCGCTTCCATTCGCGTGGATCAAGGGATCTGTGGCTTTCCCTCGAGGCTTTCCCACCAGGCTTTCCCACGAGGCTTTCCACAGGGCTGTCCCACGTGCCACCGTGGTGTGAGTCGATCCTCGGCTTGAAAGTCGAGGCAGTGCAGGGAAAACAGGTTTTCCCTGGAATGGACTGAGACATCTGCCGGATCTGGGAATGGTGGCAGGATCCTGGTGTTCCTCTCGCCTTTCCTGTGGAGAGCGCCTCCTCTTGAGATGCGACGGGAACGCGGGGAATTCTTTCCCCACCAAGCAGGGAAAGGATCCTCCTTTCGAGCCAGGAGGCGGAAACGGGGCTCCTGTGGATGTGGGTGGAACTCTCGTGCTTCCTCTCGAGTGGAGACGGGTATGTCGGGGAACTTCTTGAGTTGCAGTAAGGGTGTGAAGGACCTTTTTGGAGGATCCAGAGGTTAGGTGTGATTAGACCCGAGAAGCCTCAGCGGAAATGGGCCTCATCTCGCCTGGAGGGGAGAACCTCCTGGATTTTCTCGCGTTGCGCAGGCGCTCTCAACTTACGATGGGGACCTCAGGGAACCGCTCTGGTGGCCTCAGGATAGGCCAGTCCCCATGCGAGTTGCTCGGGGCCTCTCGGGATTCCTCTCCCGTCGATACCGCCTAAGATCTTGTGTGGATTCGGTTCCGGAACCTGAGGATTCCTCTCCAGTGCTGACATGGATCTTGGGGAACTTCTGGACTCTCCTCAGTGGAGTCAGTCCTCGTCTCGAGTGGGGGCATACAAGTGCGCTTTACTCTCGAGCTGTAGCAGCATTGTAACGCTTCCCTTCGCGTGGATCAAGGGATCTGTGGCTTTCCTCCAAGCCTTCCCTCGAGGCTTTCCCACGAGGCTTTACCACTGGTCTGTCCACGTGCCACGTTGTGTGAGTCGATCCTCGGCTTGAAAGTCGAGGCAATGCAGGGAAAACAGTTTCCCTGGAATGGATGGAGATATCTGGGGGACTTTGGGAATTGTGACACGACCCTGGAATTCCTCTCGCCTTTCTTGTGGAGAGCGCCTCCTCTTGAGATGCGATGGGAACGCCGGGAATTCTGTCCCGACCACGCAGGGAAAGGATCCCTCCTTTCGAGCTATGAGGCGGAAAAGGGGCTCCTGGATGTGGATGGGATTCTCGTGCTTTCTCGAGTGAGACGAGTATGTCGGGGACTTGAGTGCAGCAAGTGTGAAGGACCCTTGGAAGTTCCAGAGGTTAGGTGTGATTAGCCTCGAGATGCCTCAACGGAAATGGGC
>NW_017210138.1:0-2841 GCF_001704415.2 Capra hircus
CGAGGCTTTCCCACGAGGCTTTCCCACAGGCTTGGGCTCCCACGTGCCACCGTGGTGTGAGTCGATCCTCGTCTTGAAAGTCAAGCTAGTGCAGGGAAAACAGTTTTCCCTGGAATGGACTTGACATCTGGGGGACTCTGGGAATGGTGTCACGAACGCTGGAGTTCCTCTTGCCTTTCCTGTGGAGAGTGCCTCCTCTTGACTTGCGACTGGAACACCGGGAATTCTTTCCCGACCACGCAGGGAAAGGATCCCTCCTCTCGAGCTAGGAGGCAGAGACGGGTCTACTCTGGATGTGGGCCGGACTCTCGTGCTTCTCTCGATTGGAGACGGGTAAGTCGGGGAACTTCTTGAGTTGCAGCAAAGGTGTGAAGGACTCTTTGACAATTCCAGAGGTTAGGTTTGATTAGACTCTAGACGCCTCAGCGGAAATGGGCCTCATCTCGCCTGGAGGGGAGAACTTCATGGATTTTCTCGAGTTGAGGCAGGTGCTCTCGACTTACGATGCGGAACTCTTCGACCCACTCAGGTGGCCCAGGAAAGGCCAGTCCCCATGCGAGTTGCTCGGGGCCTCTCGGATTCCTCTCCTGTCGATTCTGGGGCCTAAGACCTTTGTGTGGAGTCGGTGCCGGAACCTGAGGATTCCTCTCCAGAGCTGACATGGATCTTGGGGTATTCTGGAGACTTCCCAGGGGAGTCAGTCCTCTCGACTCGAGTGGGGGCATGCACGTGCGCTTTCCTCCCGAGCTGTAGCAGCAGTGTCACGCTTCCCTTCGCGTGGATCAAGGGATCTGTGGCTTTCCCTCGAGGCTTTCCCACGAGGCTTTCCCACGAGGCTTTCCCACAGGGCTGTCCCACGTGCCACCGTGGTGTGAGTCGATCCTCGGCTTGAAAGTCGAGGCAGTGCAGGGAAAACAGGTTTCCCTGGAATGTACTGAGACATCTGGGGGACTCAGGGAATGGTGGCACGACCCTGGAGATACTATCACCTTTCCTGCGGAGAGGGCCTCCTCTTGAGATGCGACGGGAACTCCGGGAATTCTTTCCCGACAACGCAGGGAAAGGATCCCACCTCTCGAGCTAGGAGGCAGAAAAGGGGCTCCTCTGGATGTGGGCGGGACTCTCGTGCTTCCTTTCGAGTGGAGACTGGTATGTCGGGGAACTTCTTGATTTTCAGCAAGGGTGTGAAGGACGCTTTGGCAGTTCCATAGGTTAGGTGTGATTAGCCTCGAGACGCCTATGGGAAATGGCCCCATCTCGCCTGGAGGGGAGTACCTTCTGAATTTTCTCGAGTTGTGGCAGGCGCTCTAGACTTACGACGGGGACCTCAGGAACCCGATCTGGTGGCCTCAGGAAAGGCCACTCCCCATGCGAGTATGGCTCGCGGGCCTCTTGGGATTCCTCTCCCGTCGATGCCGGGGCCTAGGACCTTGTGTGGATTCGGGGCCGGAAGCTGAGGATTCCTCTCCAGTGCTGACATGGATTTTGGGGTACTTCTGGAGTCTCCACAAAGGAGTCAGGCCTCGTCTCGAGTGGGGGCATGAGCGTGCCCTTTCCTCCCATGCTGTAGCAGCAGTGTCACGCTTCCCCTTGCGTGGACCAAGGGATCTGTGGCTTTCCCTCGAGTCTTTCCCACGAGGCTTTCCCACAGGGCTGTCTCACGTGTCACGGTGGTGTGAGTCGATCCTCGGCGTGAAAGCCGAGAGCAGTGCAGGGAAAACAGGTTCCTGTGGAACGGACTGAGATATCTGGGGGAGTCTTGAATGGTGGCACGGCCCTGCAGTTCCTCTCCCCTTTCCTTTGGAGAGCGCCTCCTCTTGAGATGCGATGGAATGCCGGAATTCTTTCCCGACCAAGCAGGGAAAGGATCCGTCCTCTCGAGCTATGAGCCGGAAACGAGCTCCTCTGGATGTGGCCGGGACCCTCGTGCTTCCTCTTGAGTGGAGACGGGTATGTCGGGGAACTTCTTGAGTTGCAGCATGGCTGTGAAAAACTCTTTGGAAGTTCCAGAGATCAAGTGTGATTAGCTCGAGACACCTCAGTGGAAACGGGCCTCATCTCGCCCTGCAGGGGAGAACCTCCTGGATTTTACCGAGGTGCGGCAGGTGCTCTTGACTTACGACGGGGACCTCATGGACCCGCTCTGGTGACCTCAGGAAAGGCCAGTCCCCATGCGAGTTGCTAGAGGGCCTGTCACTGTTCCTTTCCCATCGATGCCAGGGCCTAAGACCTTGTGTGGAGTCGGGGCCGGAACCTGAGGATTCTTCTCCAGGGCTGACATGCATCTTGGGGTACTTCTGGCGTCTCCCCAGGGGAGTCAGTCCTCGACTCGAGTGGGGGGCATGCACGTGCGCTTTCCTCCCGAGCTGTAGCAGCAGTGTCACGCTTTCCCGTCGCGTGGATCAAGGGATCTGTGGCTTTCCCTCGAGGCTGTCCCATGAGGCTTTCCCACAGGGCTCTCCCCCACGTGCCACCGTGGTGTGAGCCGATCCTCGGCATGAAAGTCGAAGCAGTGCAGGGAAAACAGGATCCTCTGGAATGGACGGAGACATCTGGGGGGACTTGGAATTGTGGCCACGACCCATGAGATCCTCTCGCCTTTCCTGTGCAGCGCGCCTTCCTCTTGAGATGCGTCGGAAAACGTTGGGAATTCTTTCCCGAAGAAGCAGGGAAGGATCCGTCATGTCGAGATTGGAGGCGAAACGGAGCTCCTCTGAAGGAGGCCGGACCCTCGTGCTTCCTCTGGAGTGGAGACGGTATATCGGGAACCTCCTGAGTTGTAGCAAGGGTGTGTAGGACCCTTTGGAAGTTCCCAGAGTTTAGGTGTGATTACTCTCGAGA
>NW_017210139.1:0-17837 GCF_001704415.2 Capra hircus
CCTATTTTATTGTTAGTATTACTTTGAACAGTTATCTTTCAGATTGATTAAGAACAAAAAATGAAGGCTTTTAAAAACTGTATTCCCTTTCTGATGTGCTTCATTGCTGTATGTAGATTTCTGCTTTTGATGTATCTCATTTTTCTTCTCCCTAAAGAATTTTTGAAATTTCTTTTTAAGGTAGATGTACTGAGAGTGAATTTTCTAAGTTTTGTTTTTTAAGCCTTATTTCTCCTTCACTGTTAAAGGTCTGTTTCACTAGCCATTTAATTTTAGGTTAGTGTCTTTTTCTTTCAACACTTTAAATATTTTCAGTTCACTTTCTTCTTGCATGATTTCTTATGAGAATACCATTGTAATTCTTAGGTAGGGTGATATTTCCTGATTTCTTTTAAGATTTCCTCTTTGTGTTTGGCTTACAGAAATTTGAATATGATGTGATTAGGTGTAGAGGTTTTTGTTGTAGTAGTAGTTATTCAACTTGTTTGGCATCTTCTGAGATGGTTGGATATGTTGGATATGTTTGGAAAGTTCAGTATTTCTTCAAGTGTTTCTTCTATTCTTGCCTCTCTTCTTTACCTTGTATTCTCTTATACATATGCTACATCTTTTGAAGTTGGCCCACATTTCTTAGATGTTCTATTACAGTTTTTTGCTGTTATTCCTTCTTCTTTTTTTATTTTTTTTGGCGTTTCAGTTTGGGAAGTTTATTGACCCAGCTTCAACCTTACTGATTCTCTCTTTGGCCGTGTACAGTCTACTAATAAACCTGTCAAAGGCATTATTTATTTATGTTACAGTGTTTCTGACTTCTCACTTTTTTCTTTAGATTCTTTTCCTAGTGTTTCCATCACTCTACTTACATTACTCATCTGTTCTTGCTGACAGTTTATTTTTTACATTTGAGCCCTTAACATATTAGTCATAGTGACATTAAATTTCATATCTGGTAATTCTGATATCTGTGTCATAACTGAGTCTGATTCCGATGCTTGCTTTGGCTCTTCACAGTTTCCATCTTCCCACCCTCCCTCCTTCTTCTCTCCTTTCTTTTCTTCCTTCTCCTTTCCCTCTTTCTTTCTTTCTAATGTCTTACAGCTTTTTGTTGAACATGTATTAAGTAACTAGTAGTATAGATGTCATTAGTGTGAGAATTTATGTTAATCTGGCTATAAGTTTGTGTTCAATGTTAGCTGGTACTATAGTTACCAGAGACTTCAAATTCCTCCAGTGTTCTTGTTATTATCTCTCCTTTTATTTTCGAACTCCCATCTCACTCTTCTGCAGACAGAGTCTACATCTTTCATCTGTAATTCACTGTACTCTGGATCCCTACTGGTATAGTGGCCAGATGTAGGGGAAAAGAAAGAATTTTATATTTTCTGTGACTAAATCTTGGTTTAGGCTTGTGGTTCTAGTCTGTGACTGTTACAAATATTTTCCAATGATATAGATTTTGTTCACTTTTAAAATGTAATGGGAAGGATAGAGAAAGGCACAGTGGGAGAAATGTTCTTTCCCAGCTGGGGAAGGATTTGGTAAAGTCTTTTTCCCTGGAGTTTAGGTCTTCCTGATGGAAAGTGCTCTGAATGCATTTTGCAGTGATTTCTCTTCTATCCCCAACCCTGCCAGAGCCATAAGGTATTCTTGAATCTTCACAGTGAGAACTTGGTGAGCTGCATGGAACACGTACTGAACCCCTTAGACTGTGATCTCCAGAATTTCCTCTTATACGAGTCCACACTATCAACAGTTCATCAAAATTACTATTTAAGTGCTCTTATCTGTTGCTTCAGCAGCTTCTGCTCCAGGTAAGCAGATCTGTCTCTCTGAATGTGCCAGATTGTGGAGCGACAATTAACCCTACAAATTCAGTTTTCTGTTGTTCAACAAAAGTCACTGGTTCTAGTTTATCAAATGTTTTCTTGTCTTAAGGACAGGTGTGATAGCTTCTCAACTTTTTACATGTTAGAGCTCTATCTGGAAGTGTTGTTTTTATTACCATTATTCAGAAATTACAATAATGTTGGCATATTGATTTGAGAAAGCTGTTAACATATTTCTCAGTGGTCAAATTGTTTTTTGCATTTAGTGGGACCATTTATTCTTTTATAAAGCATTATTTTGAAACTGATTTATGTTTAGAATGACTACCCAGACTGAAAAGAAAAAAAAGTTTTAATTTTGTTTGCTGCTCTAGAAGTCAGCTATCTAGTAATCCTATCTCTTAAGCACTGTAGCTGGAAACCAGGAAATAAGAAAAATAGCCCCTGAACAGTTAATCTAAATATCACAAAATGCAGGTGCTAAACTTCTTAAAGTATAATTTTGGTATAAGTAAAAACTATATATAATGCCTATAAAAGTTATGAAGCATCATCTTGTAATCATCAAGTATGAATCTACCACCTGTCATAAGAGCTAAAGTAATATTAGTAAATGTCACTCAGTCGTGTCCAACTCTTTGCGACCCTGTAGACTGTAGCCTACCAGGTTCCTCCATCCATGGGATTTTCCAGGCAAGAATACTGGAGTTGGTTGCCATTTCCTTCTCCAGGAGGTCTTCCCAACCCAGGGATTGAACCCAGGTCTCCCACTTTGTAGGCAGACGCTTTACTCTCTGAGCCGCCGGGAAAAGTCATAAGAGTTAGACCATTGCTAATACTTTCAAAGCTATCACCCATCTGTAGGTCTGCTAATCTCCTGGAGATAATTACTCTCTTAATTTTTAGCCATATAATACACCCATTCTTGGAAAATTTTTTCTTGCATATATATTCCTAAATAACATAATCTTGAGCATTGTTTGATTTTTAGTTTTAGTAAAATAAGGTAGCATTCTGTATGCAGTCTTCTATATGCAGTCTTCTGGATTTGCTTTTTTTTTTTTTTAAATGCACGAATTGCAACTTTATTTTTTACACGTAAAGGGTGACGAGAAACCATTTACTAATCCTATTAAAGAAAATCTAACACAACAGCTCAATCAAAAAGTATGGTAAGCATATTTACTCATTAAATACTATTCTTTCTAGAACACAACATTAATATCCAGCATGCATGTTTAATCTCAGTACAACAGATTCAAAACCAAGTATACAAGTTACGTGCGTCAAGGCTAGATTACAAGTTATCATAGTCATCGTCGTCGTCATCATCGTCATCATGTTTCCTTTTCAATGCGTTTGATGCTTCATTGGCACTATTTTGTGATGAGACCATGTTAGTGGTAATAAGAATATTTTTGGACCCAATTAATGACGGATTAATTAGAACATTCTGAACAGCTGATGTTGCAGGAATTGATGCTTTTACAGCTGGGGACTGTGAAGTGGGCATCTGTACTGTGAACCTTTGCCCTGTGAGGACACTGGAGTCCCTACTTTAGTTGAAATGGACATGGCTTGTGGGGGTTGGTGTGCCAAGCGTGGGAGTACTTGGTCTGCTAGTAACTGAACCAACACTTTAACCGTGGAACCGTTATTCTTCCTGCAGAAGTAGATGCCTTTTTTTGTAAAGACTTAAGTCTATAATTTGGAGCAGTCAAGCAATACCTATCAGGTGGCAATCTAGGACCTGAGTATGGCTTGATCAATGGCAAAGGGGTTTGATTTCTTTGCCTTGCAATATCTAATAAAAAATCTCTCGGTGGAGGAGAGGTGAAAGACTGGTCAGCACGACACTGGATTGCCAACCGCACATCATCTGTGTCAACAGTAGCTTTCTTAGCATGACTTGAATAAATTTTGGCATCATCTAGAATTGTGGTTACATATCGGAAAGCAAACTCCAACATCTGATTTATAACTCTTGGTTCGTATTCTGTAATCCCCATATCCTTCAGGATTTGTGCCATCATCTGTGCATCTTTCGGCATGCTCTTGGGAGAAGCCATCTTGCCAGACTCCATGATATCCGGTGATCAAACTTCTCGAGCTAAATCACCCACATTAACGTATTTCAGTCCTGATCTTGATGCAAGTTCTTTGCCTAATGTAGTTTTTCCAACCCCTGGTGTACCAGTGAGCAGGATGTTCAGAAGCAACATCGTTTTTTTTTTAAAATTAGGTTTTTATACACATTCTCTATACCCAGTGGAGGTAATAATGGAGCTAATAATAATTCATTATGCAAAATGGAGGTAATAATACTTCAATATTTCACTGTATTTTTTATATATCAGTTAAACATGTTAATATAGGAAATAACTTAGGAAACAGTTCCTAGCATATCGATCATGCCTTTTATCTTTGATAAAGAAAATATTCTTGTATTCATCCGTTTTTTTACTGCAATATCAGCTCAGTTCAGTCATTCAGTCGTGTCTGACTTTTTGCGACCCCATGGACTTCAGTATGCCAGGATTCCCTGTCCATCACCAACTCCATGAGCCTACTCAAACTCATGTCCATTGTGTCAGTGATGCCATCCAACCATCTCATCCTCTGTCATCCCCTTCTCCTCCCACCTTCAATCTTTCTCAGCATCAGGATCTTTTCCAATGAGTCGGCTCTTTGCATCAGGTGGCCAAAGCATTGGAGTTTCAGCATCAGCATCAGTCTATCCAGCATCAGGATCTTTTCCAATGAGTCGGCTCTTGCATCAGGTGGCCAAAGCATTGGAGTTTCAGCATCAGCATCAGTCCTATCCAGTGAATATTCCTTTAGGATTGACAGGTGAGATATCCTTGCAGTCCAAGGAACTGCAATATACTGCAATATATATCATATTTTATATACAGTTGTTTCCTCTTATCCACAGTTTTTTATTTCCAGAGTTTCACTTACCTGTGGTCAACCACAGTCTGAAAATATCAAACGGAGAATTCCAGAAACAAACAATTCACATTTAAATTCTTTGCCATTCCAAGGAATGTGATGAAATCTTTTGCTGTCCTGCTTCATCCCTCTGAGGATCCTTAGTGATTGACATTGTCTGCTCTAGATATCCAGCCATCCACATCATCATGTCTCAGTGATCTGGGATCACATGAAGTGGATATGCCTCCTTTTGAGGTGTCATCAGAAGGTCAATAGTAACCAAATACTACATTGTTGTTATTGTTATTCAGTCGCTAAGTCATGTCTGACTCTTTGCAACCACATAGACTGCAGGACAACAGGGTTCCTGTACTTCACTATCTCCCAGAGCTTGTTCAACTCATGTCCATTGAGTAAGTGATGCTATCCAACCATTTCATCCTCTGTCACCTTTTTCTCCTCCGGCCTTCAATCTTTCTCACCATTAGAGTCTTCTCCAAAGAGTTGGCTCTTCACATCAGGTAGGCAAAGTATTGAAGCTTCAGCATCAGTTCAGCTCAGTTCATTCAGTCGCTAAGTCATGTCCAACTCTTTGAGACCCCAAGAATCGCAGCATGCCAGGCCTCCTGTCCATCACCAAATTCCGGAGTTCACTCAGACTCATGTCCATCGAGTCAGTGATGCCATCCAGCCATCTCATCCTCTGTCGTCCCCTTCTCCTCCTGCCCCCAATCCTCCCAGCATCAGAGTCTTTTCCAATGAGTCAACTCTTCGCATGAGGTGGCCAAAGTACTGGAGTTTTCAGCTTTAGCATCATTCCTTCCAAAGAAATCCCAGGGCTGATCTCCTTCAGAATGGACTGGTTGGATCTCCTTGCAGTCCAAGGGACTCTCAAGAGTCTTCTCCAACACCACAGTTCAAAAGCATCAATTCTTCGGTGCTCAGCCTTCTTCACAGTCCAACTCTCACATCCATACATGACCACTGGAAAAACCATAGCCTTGACTGGACCTTAGTCGGCAAAGTAATGTCTCTGCTTTTGAATATGCTATCTAGGTTGGTCATAACTTTTCTTCCAAGGAGTAAGCGTCTTTTAATTTCATGGCTGCAGTCACCATCTGCAGTGATTTTGGAGCCCAAAAAAAATAAAGTCTGACACTGTTTCCACTGTTTCCCCATCTATTTCCCATGAAGTGATGGGACCAGATGCCATGATCTTCGTTTTCTGAATGTTGAGCTTTAAGCCAACTTTTTCACTCTCCTCTTTCACTTTCATCAAGAGGCTTTTTAGTCCTCTTCACTTTCTGCCATAAGGGTGGTGTCATCTGCATATCTCCGGCAATCTTGATTCCAGCTTGTGTTTCTTCCAGTCCAGCAGTTTTTCTCATGATGTACTCTGCATATAAGTTAAATAAGCAGGGTGACAATATACAGCCTTGACGTACTCCTTTTCCTATTTGGAACCAGTCTGTTGTTCCATGTCCAGTTCTAACTGTTGCTTCCTGACCTGCATACAGATTTCTCAAGAGGCAGGTCAGGTGGTCTGGTATTCCCATCTCTTTCAGAATTTTCCACAGTTTATTGTGATCCACACAGTCAAAGGCTTTGGCATAGTCAATAAAGCAGAAATAGATGTTTTTCTGGAACTCTCTTGCTTTTCCATGATCCAGCGGATGTTGGCAATTTGATCTCTGGTTCCTCTGCCTTTTCTAAAACCAGCTTGAACATCAGGAAGTTCACGTTCACGTATTGCTGAAGCCTGGCTTGGAGAATTTTGAGCATTACTTTACTATGTGAGATGAGTGCAATTGTGTGGTAGTTTGAGCATTCTTTGGCATTGCCTTTCTTTGGATTGGAATGAAAACTGACCTTTTCCAGTCCTGTGGCCACTGCTGAGTTTTCCAAATTTGCTGGCATATTGAGTGCAGCACTTTCACAGCATCATCTTTCAGGATTTGAAAGCTCAACTGGAATTCCATCACCTCCACTAGCTTTGTTCATAGTGATGCTTTCTAAGGCCCACTTGACTTCACATTCCAGGATGTCTGGCTCTAGATGAGTGATCACACCATCATGATTATCTGGGTCGTGAAGATCTTTTTTGTACAGTTCTTCTGTGTATTCTTGCCACCTCTTCTTAATATCTTCTGCTTCTGTTAGGTCCATACCATTTCTGTCCTTTATCGAGCCCATCTTTGCATGAAATGTTCCCTTGGTATCTCTAATTTTCTTGAAGAGATCTCTAGTCTTTCCCATTCTGTTGTTTTCCTCTATTTCTTTGCATTGATCGCTGAAGAAGGCTTTCTTATCTCTTCTTGCTATTCTTTGGAATTCTGCACTCAGATGCTTATATCTTTCCTTTTCTCCTTTGCTCTTCACTTCTCTTCTTTTCATAGCTATTTGTAAGCCCTCCTCAGACAGCCATTTTGCTTTTTTGCATTTCTTTTCCATGGGGATGGTCTTGATCCCTGTCTCCTGTACAATGTCATGAACCTCATTCCATAATTCATCAGGCACTCTTATCTATCAGATCTAGTCCCTTAAATCTATTGCTCACTTCCACTGTATAATCATAAGGGATTTGATTTTAGGTCATACCTGAATGGTCTAGTGGTTTTCCCTACTTTCTTCAGTTTAAGTCTGAATTTGGCAATAAGGAGTTCATGGTCTGAGCCAGTCAGCTCCTGGTCTTGTTTTTGTTGACTGTATAGAGCTTCTCCATCTTTAGGCTGCAAAGAATATAATCAATCTGATTTCAGTGTTGGTGTTGACCATCTGGTGATGTCCATGTGTAGAGTCTTCTCTTGTGTTGTTGGAAGAGGGTGTGTGCTATGACCAGTGCATTTTCTTGGCAAAACTCTATTAATCTTTGCCCTGCTTCATTCCATATTCCAAGGCCAAATTTGCCTGTTACTCCAGGTGTTTCTTGACTTCCTACTTTTGCATTCCAGTCCCCTATAATGAAAAGGACATCCTTTTTGGGTGTTAGTTCTAAAAGGTCTAGCAGGTCTTCATAGAACCATTCAACTTCAGCTTCTTCAGTGTTACCGGTTGGGGGCATAGACTTGTATAACTGTGATATTGAATGGTTTGCCTTGGAAACGGACAGAGATCATTCTGTCATTTTTGAGATTGCATCCAAGTACTGCCTTTCAGACTCTTCTGTTGACCATAATGGCTACTCCATTTCTTCTGAGGGATTCCTGCCCACAGTAGTAGATATAATGGTTATCCGATTTAAATTCACCCATTCCAGTCCATTTTAGTTCGCTGATTCCTAGAATGTCGACGCTCACCCTGGCCATCTCTTGTTTGACCACTTCCAATTAGCCTTGATTCATGGACCTGACATTCCAGGTTCCTATGCAATATTGCTCTTTACAGCATCGGACCTTGCTTCTATCACCAGTCACATCCACAACTGGATGTTGTTTTTGCTTTGGCTCCATCCCTTCATTCTTTCTGGAGTTATTTCTCCACTGATCTCCAGTAGCATATTGGGCACCTACTGACCTGGGGAGTTCCTCTTTCAATATCCTATCATTTTGCCTTTTCATACTGTTCATGGGGTTCTCAAGGCAAGACTACTGAAGTGGTTTGCCATTCCCTTCTCCAGTAGACCACATTCTGTCAGATCTCTCCACAATGACCCGCCTGTCTTGGGTGGCCCTATAATAAAAGTAACAAGGCACTTCCTGGTGGCTCAGACAGTAAAGAATTGCTGCAATGTTGGGCCTTAGGTCAAGTTCCCCTGGAAAAGGGAATGGCTATGATCCCACTTAGGCAGTAATTCTTGCCTGGAAAAGGAATGGCAACCCCCAGAGGTAGCCTAGCAGAGCTCTCTGTCCTGGGATTCCCAGGCAGACTACTGAGTGGGTTGCCATTCCCTTTTCCAGGGGAACTTCCTGACCTAAGGATCAAACCTAGGTCTCTTTCATTGCAGCCAGATTCTTTACTGTCTGAGCCACCAGGGAAGTGCCTTGTTACTTTTATTATAGGGCCACCCAAGACAGGCGGGTCATTGTGGAGAGATCTGACAGAATGTGGTCTACTGGAGAAGGGAATGGCAAACCACTTCAGTAGTCTTGCCTTGAGAACCCCATGAACAGTATGAAAAGGCAAAATGATAGGATATTGAAAGAGGAACTCCCCAGGTCAGTAGGTGCCCAATATGCTACTGGAGATCAGTGGAGAAATAACTCCAGAAAGAATGAAGGGATGGAGCCCAAAGCAAAAACAACATCCAGTTGTGGATGTGACTGGTGATAGAAGCAAGGTCCGATGCTGTAAAGAGCAATATTGCATAGGAACCTGGAATGTCAGGTCCATGAATCAAGGCTAATTGGAAGTGGTCAAACAAGAGATGGCCAGGGTGAGCGTCGACATTCTAGGAATCAGCGAACTAAAATGGACTGGAATGGGTGAATTTAAATCGGATAACCATTATATCTACTACTGTGGGCAGGAATCCCTCAGAAGAAATGGAGTAGCCATTATGGTCAACAGAAGAGTCTGAAAGGCAGTACTTGGATGCAATCTCAAAAATGACAGAATGATCTCTGTCCGTTTCCAAGGCAAACCATTCAATATCACAGTTATACAAGTCTATGCCCCAACCGGTAACACTGAAGAAGCTGAAGTTGAATGGTTCTATGAAGACCTGCTAGACCTTTTAGAACTAACACCCAAAAAGGATGTCCTTTTCATTATAGGGGACTGGAATGCAAAAGTAGGAAGTCAAGAAACACCTGGAGTAACAGGCAAATTTGGCCTTGGAATATGGAATGAAGCAGGGCAAAGATTAATAGAGTTTTGCCAAGAAAATGCACTGGTCATAGCACACACCCTCTTCCAACAACACAAGAGAAGACTCTACACATGGACATCACCAGATGGTCAACACCAACACTGAAATCAGATTGATTATATTCTTTGCAGCCTAAGATGGAGAAGCTCTATACAGTCAACAAAAACAAGACCAGGAGCTGACTGGCTCAGACCATGAACTCCTTATTGCCAAATTCAGACTTAAACTGAAGAAAGTAGGGAAAACACTAGACCATTCAGGTATGACCTAAATCAAATCCCTTATGATTATACAGTGGAAGTGAGCAATAGATTTAAGGACTAGATCTGATAGATAAGAGTGCCTGATGAATTATGGAATGAGGTTCATGACATTGTACAGGAGACAGGGATCAAGACCATCCCCATGGAAAAGAAATGCAAAAAAGCAAAATGGCTGTCTGAGGAGGGCTTACAAATAGCTATGAAAAGAAGAGAAGTGAAGAGCAAAGGAGAAAAGGAAAGATATAAGCATCTGAGTGCAGAATTCCAAAGAATAGCAAGAAGAGATAAGAAAGCCTTCTTCAGCGATCAATGCAAAGAAATAGAGGAAAACAACAGAATGGGAAAGACTAGAGATCTCTTCAAGAAAATTAGAGATACAAAGGGAACATTTCATGCAAAGATGGGCTCGATAAAGGACAGAAATGGTATGGACCTAACAGAAGCAGAAGATATTAAGAAGGTGGCAAGAATACACAGAAGAACTGTAAAAAAAGATCTTCACGACCAGATAATCACGATGGTTTGTAATAGTATGTGATTATACTTTGCAAACCAGTTTTTGACAAAATGTTTATCTGGGAATATGTTTTCAGACTTTTTTTAATGGATTTTTTTAAACTTTCATTGTTTTTTTTAATTTTTATTTTTACTTTTTATTTTACTTTTCAATACTGTATTAGTTTTACCATACATTGACATGAATCCGCCATGGGTATACTTGAGTTTCCAATCCTGAACCCCCCTCCACCTCACATCCCATATCATCTTTCCTGGATCATCCCAATGCACCAGCCCAAAGCATCCTGTAACTTGGATCAAACATAGACTGGTGACTCACTTCTTACATGATAGCATACAGGTTTCAATGCCATTCTCCCACATCATCCCACCCTCTCCCTCTCCCACAGAGGCCAAAAGTCCGTTCTATACATCTGTGTCTCTTTTGCTGTCTCACATACAGGGTTAGCATTGCCATCTTTCTAAATTTCATATATATGTGTTAGTATGCTGTATTGGTGTTTTTCTTTCTGGCTTACTTCACTCTGTATAGTCAGCTCCAGTTTCATCCATCTCATTAGAACTGATTCAAATGTATTCTTTTTTAATGGCTGAGTAATACTCCATTGTGTATATGTACCACAGCTTTCTTATCCATTCATCTGCTGATGGACATCTAGGTTGTTTCCATGTCTTGGCTATTATAAACAGTGCTGCACTGAACATTGGGGAATATTGTGTCTCTTTCAATTCTGATTTCCTCGGTGTGTATGCCCAGCAGTAGGATTGCTGGGTCATAAGGCAGTTATATTTGCAATTTTTAAAGAAATCTCCACACTGTTCTCCATAGTGGCTGTACTAGTTTGCATTCCCACCAACACTGTAAGAGGGTTCCCTTTTCTCCACACCCTCTCCAGCATTTATTGCTTGTAGATTTTTGGATCGCAGCATTCTGACTGGTGTGAAATGGTACCTCATTGTGGTCTTGATTTGCATTTCTCTGATAATGAGTGATGTTGAACATTGTTTCATGTGTTTGTTAGCCATCTGTATGTCTTCTTTGGAGAAATGTCTGTTTTAGTTCTTTTGGCCCATTTTTTGATTGGGTCGTTTATTTTTCTGGAATTGAGCTGCAGGAGTTGCTTGTATATTTTTGAGATTAGTTGTTTTGTCAATTGCTTCATTTGATATTATTTTCTCCATTCTGAAGGCTGTCTTTTTACCTTGCTTATAGTTTCCTTTGTTGTGCAGAAGCTTTTAATTTTAATTAGATCCCATTTGTTTATTTTGCTTTTATTTCCAGTATTCTGGGAGGTGGATCATAGAGGATCCTGCTGTGATTTATATCTGAGAGTGTTTTGCCTATATTCTCCTCTAGGAGTTTTATAGTTTCTGGTCTTATGTTTAGATGTTTAATCCATTTTGAGTTTATTTTTGTGTGTAGTGTTAGAAAGTGTTCTAGTTTCATTCTTTTACAAGTGGTTGACCAGTTTTCCCAGCACCACTTATTAAAGAGATTGTCTTTACTTCATTGTATATTCTTGTCTCCTTTGTCAAAGATAAGGTGTCCATAGGTGTGTGATTTATCTCTGGGCTTTCTATTTTGTTCCATTGATCTATATGTCTGTCTTTGTGCCAGTACCATACTGTCTTGATGACTGTGGCTTTGTAGTAGAACCTGAAGTCAGGCAAGTGGATTCCTCCAGTTCCATTCTTCTTTCTCAAGATTGCTTTGGCTATTCGAGGTTTTTTGTATTTCCGTACAAATTGTGAAATTATTTTTTCTAGCCCTGTGAAAAATACCACTGGTAGCTTGATAGGGATTGCATTGAATCTGTAGATTGTTTTGGGTAGTATACTCATTTTCACTATATTGATTCTTCTGATCCATAAACATGGTATGTTTCTCCATCTATTAGTGTCCTCTTTGATTTTTCTTCATCGTGTTTAATAGTTTTCTATATATAGGTCTTTAGTTTTTTTAGGTAGATATATTCCTAAGTATTTTATTCTTTTTCAGTTGCAATGGTGAATGGAATTGTTTCCTTAATTTCTTTTTCTATCTTCTCATTATTAGTGTATAGGAATGCAAGGGATTTCTGTGTGTTGATTTTATATCTGCAACTTTACTATATTCATTGATTAGCTCTAGTAATTTTCTGGTGGAGTCTTTAGGGTTTTCTATGTAGAGGATCATGTCATCTGCAAACAGTGAGAGTTTTACTTCTTCTTTTCCAATTTGGATTCCTTTTATTTCTTTTTCTGCTCTGATTGCTGTGGCCAAAACTTCCAGAACTATGTTGAATAGTAGTCGTGAAAGTGGGCACCTTGTCTTGTTCCTGACTTTAGGGGAAATGCTTTCAATTTTTCAACCATTGAGGATAATGTTTGCTGTGGGTTTGTCATATATAGCTTTTATTATGTTGAGGTATGTTCCTTCTATTCCTGCTTTCTGGAGAGTTTTTATCATAAATGGATGTTGAATTTTGTCAAAGGCTTTCTCTGCCATCTATTGAGATAATCATATGGCTTTTATTTTTCAATTTGTTAATGTGGTGATTACATTGATTGATTTGTAGGATATTGAAGAATCCTTGCATCCCTGGGATAAAGCCCACTTGGTCATGGTGTATGATCTTTTTAATGTGTTGTTGGATTCTGATTGCTAGAATTTTGTTAAGGATTTTTGCATCTATGTTCATCAGTGATATTGGCGCTGTAGTTTTCTTTTTTTGTGGCAGTCTTTTGTCAGGTTTTGGTATTAGGGTGATGGTGGCCTCATAGAATGAGATTTGGAAGTTTACCTTCCTCTGCAATTTTCTGGAAGAGTTTGAGTAGGATAGGTGTTAGCTCTTCTCTGAAATTTTTGGTAGAATTCAGCTGTGAAGCATCTGGACCTGGGCTTTTGTTTGCTGGAAGATTTCTGATTACAGTTTCAATTTCCATGCTTGTGATGGGTCTGTTAAGATTTTCTATTTCTTCCTGGTTCAGTTTTGGAAAGTTGTACTTTTCTAAGAATTTGTCCATTTCTTCCACGTTGTCCATTTTATTGGCATATAATTGCTGATAGTAGTCTCTTATGATCCTTTGTATTTCTGTGTTGTCTGTTGTGATCTCTCCATTTTCATTTCTAATTTTATTGATTTGATTTTTCTCCCTTTGCTTCTTGATGAGTCTGGCTAATGGTTTTGTCAATTTTATTTTATCCTTTCAAAGAACCAGCTTTTGGCTTTGTTGATTTTTGCTATGGTCTCTTTTGTTTCTTTTGCATTTATTTCTGCCTAATTTTTAAAGATTTCTTTCCTTCTACTAACTCTGGGGTTCTCCATTTCTTCCTTTTTCTAGTTGCTTTAGGTGTAGAGTTAGGTTATTTATTTGACTTTTTTCTTGTTTCTTGAGGTATGCCTGTATTGCTATGAACTTTCCCTCTTAGCACTGCTTTTATCAGTGTCCCACAGGTTTTGGGTTGTTGTGTTTTCATTTTCATTAGTTTCTATGCATATTTTGATTTCTTTTTTGATTTCTTCTGTGATTTGTTGGTTATTCAGAGTGTGTTGTTCAGCCTCCATATGTTGGAATTTTTAATAGTTTTTCTCCTGTAATTGAGATCTAATCTTAATGGCATTATGGTCAGAAAAGATGCTTGGAATGATTTCGAATTTTTTTGAATTTATCAAGGTTAGATTTATGGCCCAGGATGTGATCTATCCTGGAGAAGGTTCCATGAGCACTTGAGAAAAAGGTGAAATTCATTGTTTTGGGGTGAAATGTCCTATAGATATCAATTAGGTCTAACTGGTCTATTGTATCATTTAAAGTTTGTGTTTCTTTGTTAATTTTCTGTTTAGTTGATCTGTCCATAGGTGTGAGTGGGGTATTAAAGTCTCCCACTATTATTGTGTTATTGTTAATTCCCCTTTCATACTTGTTAGCATTTGTCTTACATATTGATGTTGGGTGCATATATATTTATAATTTTATATCTTCTTCTTGGATTGATCCTTTGATCATTATAAGAGATATGAATATTGGACTGTTTCCAAACACCCAACATATATGTAAGACAAATGCTAACAAGCATTAGAGACTTTAATACCCCACTCACACCTATGGACAGATCAACTAAACAGAAAATTAACAAAGAAACAAACTTTAAATGATACAATAGACCAGTTAGACCTAATTGATATCTATAGGACATTTCACCCCAAAACAATGAATTTCACCTTTTTCTCAAAGTGCACAGAACCTTCTCCAGGATAGATCACATCCTGGGCCATAAATCTAACCTTGATAAATTCAAAAAAATTGAAATCATTCAAAGCATCTTTCTGACCATAATGCATTAGATCTCAATTACAGGAGAAAAACTATTAAAAAATTCCAACATATGGAGGCTGAACAACACTACTCTGAATAACCAACAAATCACAGAAGAAATCAAAAAAGAAATCAAAATATGCATAGAAACAAATGAAAATGAAAACACAAACAACCCAAAACCTGTGGGACACTGTAAAAGCAGTGCTAAGAGGAAAGTTCATAGCAATACAGGCATACCTCAAGAAACAAGAAAAAAGTCAAATAAATAATCTAACTCTACACCTAAAAGCAACTAGAAAAGGGAAGAAATGGAGAACCCCAGGAGTTAGTAGAAGGAAAGAAATCTTAAAAATTAGGGCAGAAATAAATGCAAAAGAAACAAAAGAGACCATAGCAAAAATCAACAAAGCCCAAAAGCTGGTTCTTTGAAAAGGAAAATAAAATTGACAAACCATTAGCCAGACTCATCAAGAAGCAAAGGAGAGAAAAATCAAATCAATAAAATTAGAAATGAAAATGGAGAGATCACAACAGACAACACAGAAATACAAAAGGATCATAAGAGACTACTATCAGCAATTATATGCCAATAAAATGGACAACGTGGAAGAAATGGACAAATTCTTAGAAAAGTACAACTTTTCAAAACTGAACCGGAAGAAATAGAAAATCTTAAACAGACCCATCACAAGCATGGAAATTGAAACTGTAATCAGAAATCTTCCAGCAAACAAAAGCCCAGGTCCAGATGGCTTCACAGCTGAATTCTACCAAAAATTTCAGAGAAGAGCTAACACCTATCCTCTCAAACTCTTCCAGAAAATTGAAGAGGAAGGTAAACTTCCAAACTCATTCTATGAGGCCACCATCACCCTAATACCAAAACCTGACAAAGATGCCACAAAAAAGAAAACTACACGGCCAATATCACTGATGAACATAGATGCAAAAATCCTCAACAAAATTCTAGCACATCAGAATCCAACAACACATTAAAAAGATCATACACCATGACCAAGTGGGCTTTATCCCAGGGATGCAAGGATTCTTCAATATCCACAAATCAATCAATGTAATTCACACCACATTAACAAATTGAAAAAATAAAAGCCATATGATTATCTCAATAGATGCAGAGAAAGCCTTTGACAAAATTCAACATCCATTTATGATAAAAACTCTTCCAGAAAGCAGGAATAGAAGGAACATACCTCAACATATAATAAAAAGCTATATGACAAACCCACAGCAAACATTATCCTCAATGGTGAAAAATGAAAGCATTTCCCTAAAGTCAGGAACAGACAAGGGTGCCCACTTTCACCGCTACTATTCAACATAGTTCTGGAAGTTTTGGCCACAGCAATCAGAGCAGAAAAAGAAATAAAAGGAATCCAAATTGGAAAAGAAGAAGTAAAACTCTCACTGTTTGCAGATGACATGATCCTCTACATAGAAAACCCTAAAGACTCCACCAGAAAATTACTAAAGCTAATCAATGAATATAGTAAAGTTGCAGGATATAAAATCAACACACAGAAATCCCTTGCATTCCTATACACCAATAATGAGAAAATAGAAAAAGAAATTAAGGAAACAATTCCACACAAAAAGAATAAAATACTTAGGAATATATCTACCTAAAAAAAACTAAAGACCTATATATAGAAAACTATAAAACACTGGTGAAGAAAATCAAAGAGGACACTAATAGATGGAGAAATATACCATGTTCATGGATCAGAAGAATCAATATAGTGAAAATGAGTATACTACCAAAAGCAATCTACAGATTCAATGCAATCCCTATCAAGCTACCAGGGTATTTTTCACAGAGCTAGAACAAATAATTTCACAATTTGTATGGAAATACAAAAAACCTCGAATAGCCAAAGCAATCTTGAGAAAGAAGAATGGAACTGGAGGAATCAACCTGCCTGACTTCAGGCTCTACTACAAAGCCACAGTCATCAAGACAGTATGGTACTGGCACAAAGACAGAAATATAGATCAATGGAACAAAATAGAAAGCCCAGAGATAAATCCACACACCTATGGACACCTTATCTTTGACAAAGGAGGCAAGAATATACAATGAAGTAAAGACAATCTCTTTAACAAGTGTGGCTGGGAAAACTGGTCAACCACTTGTAAAAGAATGAAACTAGAACACTTTCTAACACACACACAAAAAATAAACTCAAAATGGATTAAAGATCTAAATAAGACCAGAAACTATAAAACTCCTAGAGGAGAACATAGGCAAAACACTCTCCGACATAAATCACAGCAGGATCCTCTATGACCACCTCCCAGAATACTGGAAAAAAAATAAACAAATGGGATCTAATTAAAATTAAAAGCTTCTGCACAACAAAGGAAACTATAAGCAAGGTGAAAAGACAGCCTTCAGAATGGGAGAAATAATAGCAAATGAAGCAACTGACAAACAACTAATCTCAAAATATACAAGCAACTCCTGCAGCTCAATTCCAGAAAAATAAAGACCAATCAAAAAATGGGCCAAAGAACTAAACAGACATTTCTCCAAAGAAGACATACAGATGGCTAACAACACATGAAAAATGCTCAACATCACTCATTATCAGAGAAATGCAAATCAAAACCACAATGAGGTACCATTTCACACCAGTCAGAATGGCTGCGATCCAAAAGTCTACAAGCAATAAATGCTGGAGAGGGTGTGGAGAAAAGGGAACCCTCTTACAGTGTTGGTGGGAATGCAAACTAGTACAGCCACTATGGAGAACAGTGTGGAGATTCTTTAAAAACTGGAAATAGAACTGCCTTATGACCCAGCAATCCACTGCTGGGCATACACACCGAGGAAACCAGAATTGAAAGAGACACGTGTACCCCAATGTTCATGCAGCACTGTTATAATAGCCAGGACATGGAAACAACCTAGATGTCCATCAGCAGATGAATGGATAAGAAAGCTGTGGTACATATACACAATGGAGTATTACTCAGCCATTAAAAGAATACATTTGAATCAGTTCTAATGAGATGGATGAAACTGGAGCGATTATACAGAGTGAAGTAAGCCAGAAAGAAAAACACCAATACAGTATACTAACACATATATATGAATTTAGAAAGATGGCAATGATAACCCTGTATGTGAGACAGCAAAAGAGACACAGATGTATAGAACGGTTTTGG
>NW_017210140.1:0-2841 GCF_001704415.2 Capra hircus
AGGGAGCACGAGAGTCCCGCCTACATCCAGAGGAGCCCCGTGTTCTCCTAGCTCGGAGAGAGGGATCCTTTCCCTGCGTGGTCGGGAAAGAATTCCCGGCGTTCCGTCGCATCTCAAGTGGAGGCGCTCTCCACAGGAAAGGCGAGAGGAACTCCAGGGTCGTGCCACATTCCCAGAGTCCCCCAGATGTCTCAGTCCATTCCAGGGAAAACTGTTTTCCCTGCACTGCCTCGACCTTCAAGCCGAGGATCGACTCACACCACGGTGGCACGTGGGACAGCCCTGTAGGAAAGCCTCGTGGGAAACCCTCGGGGAAAGCCTCAAGGGAAAGCCACAGATCCCATGATCAACGCGAAGGTAGCGTGACACTGCTGCTACAGCTCGCGAGGTAAGCGTACGTGCATTCCCCCCACTCGAGACGAGGACTGACTCCCCTGGGGAGACTCCACAAGTACCCCCAGATCCATTTCACACTGGAGAGGAATCCTCAGGTTCCGGCATCGACTCCACACAAGGTCTTAGGCCCCGGCATCGACGGGAGAGGAATCCCGAGAGGCCCCAAGCAACTCGAATGGGGACTGGCCTTTTCTGAGGCCAGCAGAGCGGGTCCCTGAGGTCCCCGTCGTAAGTCTAGAGCACCTGCTGCAACTCGAGAAAATCTAGGAGGTTCTGCCCTCCAGGCGAGATGAGGCCCATTTCCGCTGAGGCGTCTCAAGGCTATTCTCACCTAAACTCTGGAACTTCCAAAGGGTCCTTCACACCCTTGCTCCAACTCAAAAGTTCCGCGAGATTCCCGTCTCCACTCGAGAGGGAGCACGAGAGTCCCGCCTACATCCAGAGGAGCCCTTTTCCTCCTCCTAGCCCGACAGGAGGGATCCTTTCCCTGCGTGTTCGGAAAAGAATTCCCGGCGTTCCCGTCACATCTCAAGAGGGGGCGCTTTCCACAGGAAAGGCGAGAGGAAATCCAGGGTCGTGCCACCATTCCTAGAGTCCCCCAGATGTCTCAGTCCATTCCAGCGAAGCCTGTTTCCCCGGCACTGCCTCGACTTTCAAACCGAGGATCGACTGACACCACTGTGGCACGTGGGATATCACTGTGGGAAATCCTCGTGGGAAAGCCTGGTGCGAAAGCGTCGTGGGAAAGCGTCGTGGGAAAGCCTCGAGGGAAAGCCACAGATCCCTTGATCCTTTCGAAGGGAAGCTCAACACTGCTGCTACAGCTCGGAGGAAAGTGCACGTGCATGCCCCCTCGAGACGAGGACTGACTCCCCTGGGGAGACTCCAGAAGTACTCCAAGATACAAGTCAGCAATGGAGAGGAATCCTCACGTTTTGGCACAGACTCCACACAAGATCTTAGGTCCCGGCACCAACGGGAGAGGAATCCCGATAGGCCCGTGAGCAACTCGCATGGGGACTGGCCTTTCGTGAGGCCACAAGAGCGGGTCCATGATGTCCCCGTCGTAAGTCGAGAGCACCGGCTGCAACTCGAGAAAATCCAGGAGGTTCTCCTCTCCTGGCGAGATGAGGCCCATTTCCGCTGAGGCGTCTCGAGGCTAATCACACCTAAACTCTGGAACTTCCAAAGGGTCCTTCACACCCTTGCTGCAACTCAAGAAGTTCCCCGACATACCCGACTCCACTCGAGAGGAAGCACGAGAGTCCCGCCCACATCCAGAGGAGCCCCGTTTCCGCCTCCTAGCTCGAGAGGAGGGATCCTTTCCCTGCGTGGTCGGGAAAGAATTCCCGGTGTTCCCGTTGCATCTCAAGAGGAGGCACTCTCCACAGGAAAGGCGAGAGGAACTCCTGGGTCGTGCCACCATTCCCAGAGACCCCTGGATGTCTCAGTCCATTCCAGGGAAAACTGTTTTCCCTGCACTGCGTCAACTTTCAAGCCGAGGATCGACTCACACCTCGGTGGAACTTGGGACAGCCCTGTGGGAAAGCATCGTGGGAAAGCCTCGGGGAAAGCCTTGAGGAAAAGCCGCAGATCCCTTGATCCAAGCGAAGGGAAGCGTGAAACTGCTGCTACAGCTCGGGAGGAAAGCGCACGGGCATGTCCCCAATAGAGACAAGGACTGAGTCCCCTGGGGAGACTCCAGAAGTACCCCAGGAACCATGTCAGCACTGGAGAGGAATCCTCAGGTTCCGGCACCGACTCCACACTAGGTATTAGGAGCCGGCATCGACGGGAGAGGATCTCGAGAGGCCCCCCGAGCAATTCGCAAGGGTACTGGCCTTTCCTGAGGCCACCAGAGCGGGTCCCTGTGGTCCACGTCGTAATTCGAGAGCACCTGCCGCAACTCGAGAACATCCAGGAGGTTCTCCCCTCCAGGCGAGATGAGGCCCATTTCCGCTGAGGCATCTCGAGGCTAATCGCATCTAACATCTGGAACTTCCAAAGTGTTCATCACACCCTTGCTGCAACTCAAGAAGTTACCCGACATACAAGTATCCACTCGAGAGGAAGCACGAGAGTCCCTCCCACACATCCAGAGGAGCCCCATTTCCACCTCCTAGCCCGAGAGGAGGGATCCTTTCCTGCGTGGTCGGGAAAGAATTCCCGGCGTTCCCAACGCATCTCAAGAGGAGGCGCTCTCCACAGGAAAGGCGAGAGGAACTCCAGGGTCGTATACCATTCCCAGAGTCGCCCCAGATGTCTCAGTGCATTCCAGGGAAACCTGTTTTTCCCTGCACTGCCTCGACTTTCAAGCCGAGATGGACTCACACCACGGTGTCACGTGGGACAGCCCCGTGGAAAGCCTCGTGGGAAAGACTCGTGGGAAAGCCTCGTGGGAAAGCCTCGAGGGAAAGCCCTGATCCCATGATCCACGCGAAGGAA
>NW_017210141.1:0-2841 GCF_001704415.2 Capra hircus
GGGGGTCCCACGTGCCCCGTGGTGTGAGTCGATCCTCGGCTAGAAAGTCGGCAGTGCAGGGAAACAGGTTTCCCTGGAATGGACTGAGACATCTGGGGGACTCTGGAATGGTGCACGACCCTGGAGTTCCTCTCGCTTTCCTGTGTAGAGTGCCTCCTCTTGAGATGCGACTGGAACGCCAGGAATTCTTTCCGACCACGCAGGGAAAGGATCCCTCCTCTCGAGCTAGGAGGCGGAACGGGGCTCCTCTGGATGTGGGTGGGACTCTCGTGCTTCCCCTCCAGTGGAGACGGGTATGTCGGGGAACTTCTTGAGTTGCAGCAAGGGTGGAAGGACCCTCTGGAAGTTCCAGAGGTTAGGTGTGATTAGCCTCGGACGCCTCAGCAGAAATGGGCCTCATCTCGCCTGGAGGGGAGAACCTCCTGGATTTTCTCGAGTTGCGGCAGGTGCTCTCGACTTACGCCGGGGACTTCAGGGGCCCGCTCTGGTGGCCTCAGGAAAGGCCAGTCCCCATGCGAGTTGCTCGGGGGCCTCTTGGGATTCCTCTCCGGTCGATGCAGGGGCCTAAGATATTGTGTGGAGTCGGTGCCAGAACCTAGCATTCCTCTCCAGTGCTGACATGGATCTTGGGGGTACTTCTGGAGTCTCCCCTTGGAGTCAGTCCTCGTCTCGAGTGGGGGCATGCACGTGCGCTTTCCTCCCGAGCTGTAGGAGCAGTGTCACGCTTCCCTTCACGTGGATCAAGGGATCAGGTGCTTTCCCTCGAGGCTTTCCCAGGAGGCATTCCCAGGAGGCTTTCCCACAGGGCTGTCCCACGTGCCACCGTGGTGTGAGTCGATCCTCGGCTTGAAAGTCGAGGCAGTGCAGGGAAAACAGGTTTCCCTGGAATGGACTGATACATCTGGGGGACTCTGGGAATGGTGGCACAACCGTGGAGTTCCTCTCTCCTTTCCTGTGCAGAGCGCCTGCTCTTGAGATGCGATGGGAACACTGGGAATTCTTTCCCGAACACGCAGGGAAAGGATCCCTCCTCTCGAGCTAGGAGGAGGAAACGGGACTCCTCTGGATGAGGGCGGGACTCTCATGCTCCTCTGGAGTGGAGACGGGTATGTTGGGGAACTTGTTGAGTTGCAGAAAGGGTGTGGAGGACCCTGTGGAAGTTCCAGAGGTTAGTTATGATTGGCCTTGAGACACCTCAGCAGAAATGTGCCTTATCTTGCCTAGAGGGGAGAACCTCCTGGATTTTCTCGAGTTGCGGCAGGTGCTCTCGACTTACGACGGGGACCTCAGGGACCCGCTCTGGTGGCCTCAAGAAAGGCCAGTCCCCTTGCGAGTTGCTGGGGAGCCTCTCGTGATGTCTCTTCCTCTCCAGTGCTGTCTTGGATATTGACTGGCCTTTCCTGAGGCCACCAGAGCGGGTCCCTGAGGTCCCCGTCGTAAGTCAAGAGCACATGGCACAACTCGATAAAATCAAGGATGTTCTCCCCTCCAGGCAAAATGAGGCCTATTTCCGCTGACACATCTCAAGGCTAAGCACACTTAAACTCTGGAACTTGCAAAGGGTCCTTCACACCCTTGCTGCAAACCAAGAAGTTCCCCAACATACCCATCTCCACTCGAGAGGAAGCACGAGAGTCCCGCCCACATCCAGAGGAGCTCCGTTTCCGCCTCCTAGCTCGAGAGGAGGGATCCTTTCCCTGCGTGATCTGGACAGAATTCCCGGCATTCCCATCGCATCTCAAGAGGAGGCGCTTTTCTCCGGAAAGGCGAGAGGAAATCCAGTGTCGTGCCTCCATTCCCAGAGTCCCCCAGTTGTCTCAGTCCATCCAGGGAAATCTGTTTTCCCTTCACTTCCTCGACTTTCAAGCCGAGGATCATCTCACACCACGGTGGAACGTGGGATAGCCCTCTGGGAAAGCCTCGTGGGAAAGCCTCGTGGGAAAGCCTCGAGGGAAAGCCACAGATCCCTTGATCCACGCGAAGGGAAGTGTGACACTGCTGTTACAGCTCGAGAGGAAAGCGCACGTGCATGCCCCACTCGAGACGACGACTGACTCCCCTGGGGAGACCGCAGAAGTACCCCAAGATCCATGTCAGCACTGGAGAGGAATCCTCAGGTTCCGGCACTGACTCCACACAAGGTCTTAGGTCCCGGCATCGACAGGAGATTAATCCCGAGAGGCCCCGGAGCAACTCGCATGGGGACTGGCCTTTCCTGTTGCCACCAGAGCGGGTCCCTGAGTTCCCCGTCTTAAGTCGAGAGCACCTGCCGCAACTCAAGAAAATCCAGGAGGTTCTCCCCTCCAGGCGAGATGAGGACCATTTCCGCTGAGGCGTCTCGAGGCTAATCACACCTAACCTCTGGAACTTCCAAAGGGTCCTTCACACCCTTGCTGCAACTCAAGAAGTTCCCCGACATACCCGTCTCCACTCGAGAGGAGGCACGAGAGTCCCGCCCACATCCAGAGGAGCCCCGTTTCCGTCTCATAGCTCGAGAGGAGAGATCCTTTCCCAGCGTGTTCGCGAAAGAATTCTCGGAGTCGCCTCTCACAGGAAAGGCGAGAGGAACTCCCTGTCATGCCACCATTCCCAGAGTCCCACAGATGTCTCAGTCAATTCCAGGAAAACCTGTTTTCCCTACACTGCCTTGACTTTCAATCCGAGGATCAACTCTCACCACCATAGTACGTGGGAGAGTCCTGTGGGAAAGCCTCGTGGGAAAACCTCGAGGGAAAGCCACAGATCCCTTGATCCACGCGAAGGGAAGCGTGACACTGCTGCTACAGCTCGGGAGGAAAGCGCACGTGCATGCCCCCACTCGAGACGAGGACTGACTCCCCC
>NW_017210142.1:0-2839 GCF_001704415.2 Capra hircus
TCTATGATCCTTTGTATTTCTGTGTTGTCTGTTGTGATCTCTCCATTTTCATTTCTAATTTTGATTGATTTTTCTCTCTTTGCTTCTTGATGAGTCTGGCTAATGGTTGTCAATTTTATTTATCTTTCAAAGAACCAGCTTTTGGCTTTGTTAATTTTTGCTATGGTCTCTTTTTTTTTGCATTTATTTCTGCCCTAATTTTTTTTTAATTTTTTTTAATTTTAAAATCTTAAATTCTTACATGCGTTCCCAAACATGAACCCCCCTCCCACCTCCCTCCCCACAACATCTCTCTGGGTCATCCCCATGCACCTGCCCCAAGCAAGCTGCACCCTACGTCAGACATGGACTGGCGATTCAATTCTTACATGACAGTATACATGTTAGAATTCCCATTCTCCCAAATCGTCCCACCCTCTCCTCTCCCTCTGAGTCCAAAAGTCCGTTATACACATCTGTGTCTTTTTCCTGTCTTGCATACAGGGTCGTCATTGCCATCTTCCTAAATTCCATATATATGTGTTAGTATACTGTATTGGTGTTTTTCTTTCTGGCTTACTTCACTCTGTATAATTGGCTCCAGTTTCACCATTCATCAGAACTGATTCAAATGAATTCTTTTTAACGGCTGAGTAATACTCCATTGTGTATATGTACCACAGCTTTCTTATCCATTCATCTGCTGATGGACATCTAGGTTGTTTCCATGTCCTGGCTATTATAAACAGTGCTGCGATGAACATTGGGGTACATGTGTCTCTTTCAATTCTGGTTTCCTCCGTGTGTATGCCCAGAAGTGGGATTGCTGGGTCATAAGGTAGTTCTATTTGCAATTTTTTAAGGAATCTCCACACTGTTCTCCATAGTGGCTGTACTAGTTTGCATTGCCACCAACAGTGTAGGAGGTTCCCTTTCTCCACACCTCTCCAGCATTTATTGCTTGCAGATTTTTGGATCGCAGCCATTCTGACTGGTGTGAAGTGTACCTCATTTTGGTTTTGATTTGCATTTCTCTAATAATGAGTGATGTTGAGCATCTTTTCATGTGTTTGTTAGCCATCCGTATGTCTTCTTTGGAGAAATGTCTATTTAGTTCTTTGCCCATTTTTTGATTGGGTCGTTTATTTTTTCTGGAATTGAGCTGCAGAAGTTGGCTTGTATATTTTTGAGATTAGTTGTTTGTCAGTTGCTTCATTTGCTATTATTTTCTCCCATTCAGAAGGCTGTCTTTTCACCTTGCTTATATTTTCCTTTGTTGTGCAGAAGCTTTTAATTTTAATTAGATCCCATTGGTTTATTTTTGCTTTTATTTCCAGAATTCTGGGAGGTGGATCATAGAGGATCCTGCTGTGATTTTATGTCTCAGAGTTGTTTTGCCTATTGTTCTCCTCTAGGAGTTTTATAGTTTCTGATCTTACATTTAAGATCTTTAATCCATTTTGAGGTTTTTATTTTTTGTGTAGCGGTGTTAGAAAGTGAATCTAGTTTCATTCTTTTACAAGTGGTTGACCAGTTTTCCCCAGCACCACTTGTTAAAGAGATTGTCTTTACTCCATTGTATATTCTTGCCTCCTTTGTCAAAGATAAGGTGTCCATATGTGTGTGGATTTATCTCTGGGCTTTCTATTTTGTTCCATTGATCTATATGTCTGTCTTTGTGCCAGTACCATACTGTCTTGATGACTGTGGCTTTGTAGTAGAGCCTGAAGTCAGGCAAGTTGATTCCTCCAGTTCCATTCTTCTTTCTCAAGATTGCTTTGGCTATTCGAGGTTTTTTGTATTTCCATACAAATCTTGAAATTATTTGTTCTAGTTCTGTGAAAAATGTGGCTGGTAGCTTGACAGGGATTGCATTGAATTTGTAAATTGCTTTGGGTAGTATACTCATTTTCACTATATTGATTCTTCCGATCCATGAACATGGTATATTTCTCCATCTATTAGTGTCCTCTTTGATTTCTTTCATCAGTGTTTTATAGTTTTCTATATATAGTCTTTAGTTTCTTTAGGTAGATATATTCCTAAGTATTTTATTCTTTTCGTTGCAATGGTGAATGGAATTGTTTTCCTTAATTTCTTTTTCTACTTTCTCATTATTCGTGTATAGGAATGCAAGGGATTTCTGTGTGTTGATTTTATATCCTGCAACTTTACTATATTCATTGATTAGCTCTAGTAATTTTCTGGTGGAGTCTTTAGGGTTTTCCATGTAGAGGATCATGTCATCTGCAAACAGTGAGAGTTTTACTTCTTCTTTTCCAATTTGGATTCCTTTTATTTCTTTTTCTGCTCTGATTGCTGTGGCCAAAACTTCCAGAACTATGTTGAATAGTAGCGTGAAAGTGGACACCCTTGTCTTGTTCCTGACTTTAGGGAAATGCTTTCAATTTTTCACCATTGAGGATAATGTTTGCTGTGGGTTTGTCATATATAGCTTTTATTATGTTGAGGTATGTTCCTTCTATTCCTGCTTTCTGGAGAGTTTTTATCATAAATGGATGTTGAATTTTGTCAAAGGCCTTCTCTGCATCTATTGAGATAATCATATGGTTTTTATTTTTCAATTTGTTAATGTGGTGAATTACATTGATTGATTTCGCGATATTGAAGAATCCTTGCATCCCTGGGATAAAGCCCACTTGGTCATGGTGTATGATCTTTTTAATGTGTTGTTGGATTCTGATTGCTAGAATTTTGTTGAGGATTTTTGCATCTATGTTCATCAGTGATATTGGCCTGTAGTTTTCCTTTTTTTGTGACATCTTTGTCAGGTTTGGTATTAGGGTGATGGTGGCCTCATAGAATGAGTTTGGAAGTTTACCTTCCTCTGCCAATTTTC
>NW_017210143.1:0-2838 GCF_001704415.2 Capra hircus
CGTGGGAAAGCCTCGTGGGAAAGCCTCGACGAAAGCCACAGATCCCTTGATCCACGCGAAGGAAGAAGCGTGACACTGCTGCTACAGCTCGGAGGAAAGCGCACGTGCCTGCCCCACTCGAGACGAGGACTGACTCCCCTGGGGAGACCCCAGAAGTACTCCCAAGATCCATGTCAGCACTGGAGAGGAATCCTCACGTTCCGGCAGCGACTCCACAAAAGGTCTTAGGCCCCTTCATCGACGGGAGAGGAATCCCGAGAGGCCCCGGAGCAACTCGCATGGGGACTGGCCTTTCCTGAGGCCACCAGAGCGGGTCCCTGAGGTCCCCGTCGTAATTCGAGAGCACCTGCCGCAACTCGAAAAATCCAGGAGGTTCTCCCCTCCAGGTGTGATGAGGCCCATTTCTGCTGAGGCGTCTCGAGGCTAATCACACCTAACCTCTGGAACTCCAAAGGTTCTTTCACACCCTTGCTGCAACTCAAGAAGTTCCCCGACATACCCGTCTCCACTCGAGAGGAAGCACGAGAGTACCGTAAACATCCAGAGGGGCCCCGTTTCCGCCTCATAGCTTGAGAGGAGGGATCCTTTCCCTGCGTGTTCGGGAAAGAATTCCCGGCGTTCTCCTCGCATCTCAAGAGGAGGTGGGCTCCACAGGAAAGGCGAGAGGAACTCCAGGGTCGTGCCACCATTCCCAGAGTCCCCAGATGTCTCAGTCCATTCCAGGGAAACCTGTTTTCCCTGCACTGCCTCAAATTTCAAGCCGAGGATCGACCCACAGCACGATGACACGTGGGACAGCCCTGTGGTTAAGAGGAAAGCCTCGTGGGAAAGCCTCGATGGAAAGCCACGGATCCCTTGATCCACGCGAAGGGAAGCGGGACACCGCTGCTACAGCTCGGGTGAAAGCGCACGTGGATGCCCCCACTCGAGTAGAGGACTGACTCCCCTGGGGAGACTCCAGAAGTACCCCAAGATCCATGTCAGCACTGGAGAGGAATCCTCAGGTTCCGGAACTGACTCCACACAAGGTCTTAGGCCCCAGCATCGATGGGAGAGGAATCCCGAGAGGCCCCGAGCAACTCGCATGGGGACTGGCCTTTCCTGAGGCCACCAGAGCGGGTCCCTGAGGTCCCCGTCGTAAGTCGAGAGCACCTGCCGCAACTCGAGAAAATCCAGGAGGTTCTCCCCTCCAGGCGAGATGAGGCCCATTTCCGCTGAGGCGTCTCGAGGCTAGTCACACCTAACCTCTGGAACTTCCAACGGGTCCTTCACACCCTTGCCGCAACTCAAGAAGTTCCCGACATACCCGTCTCCACTCGAGACGAAGCATGAGAGTCCCGCCCACATCCAGAGGAGCCCCGTTTCCGCCTCCTAGCTCGAGAGGAGGGATCATTTCCCTGCGTGGTCGGGAAAGAATTCCCCCGGCGTTCCCGTCGCATCTCAAGAGGAGGCGCTCACCACAGGAAAGGCGAGAGGAACTCCAGGGTCATGCCACCATTCCCAGAGTCCCCCAGATGTCTCTGTCGATTCCAGGAAAACCTATTTTCCCTGCACTGCGTCGACTTTCAAGTCGAGGATCGACTCACACCACGGTGGCACGTGGGACTGCCCTGTGGGAAAGCCTCGTTGGAAAGCCTCGAGGGAAAGCCACAGATCCCTTGATCCACGCGAAGGGAAGCGCGACACTGCTGCTACAGCTCGGGAGGAAAGCGCACGTGCATGCCCCACTTGAGACGAAGACTGACTCCCCTGGGGAGACTCCAGAAGTACCCCAAGATCCATGTCAGCACTGGAGAGGAATCCTCAGGTTCTGGCACTGACTCCACACAATGTCTTAGGCCCCAGCATCGACGGGAGAGGAATCCCAAGAGGCCCCCGAGCTTCTCACATGGGGACTGGCCTTTCCTGAGGCCACCAGAGCGTGTCCCTGAGGTCCCCGTCATAAGTCGAGAGCACCTGCCGCAACTCGAGAATATCCAGGAGGTTTCTCCCCTCCAGGAGAGATGAGGCCCATTTCCGCTGAGGCATCTCGAGGCTAATCACACCTAACCTCTGGAACTTTCAAAGGGTCCTTCACACCCTTGCTGCAACTCAAGAAGTGCCCCGACATACCCGTCTCCACTCGAGAGGAAGCACGAGATTCCCACCCACATCCACAGTAGCCCATTTCCGCCTCCTAACTCGAGAGGAGTGATCCTTTCCCTGAGTGGTCGGTCAAGAATTCCCGGCGTTTCCGTCGCATCTCAAGAGGAGGCGCTCTCCACAGGAAAGGCGAGAGGAACTCCAGGGTCGTGCCACCATTCCCAGAGTCCCCCAGATGTCTCAGTCCATTCCAGGGAAACCTGTTTTCCCTGCACTGCCTCGACTTTCAAGCCGAGGATCGACTCACTCCACGGGTGGCACGTGGGACAGCCTGTGGGTAAGCTTCGTGGGAAAGCCTCTTGGGAAAGCCTCGTAGGAGAGCATCGAGGGAAAGCCACAGATCCCTTAATCCACGCGAAGGGAAGCGTGACACTGCTGCTACAGCTCGGGAGGAAAGCGCATGTGCATGTCCCCACTCGAGACGAGAACTGACTCCACTGGGGAGACTACAGAAGTACCCCAAGATACATGTCAGCACTGGAGAGGAATGCTCAGGTTCCGGCACCGACTCCACACAAGATCTTAGGCCCCGGCATAGATGGGAGAAGAACCCCGAGGGCCCCGAGCAACTCGCATGGGCACTGGCCTTTCCTGAGGCCACCAGAGTGGGTCCCTGAGGTCCCCGTCGTAAGTCGAGAGCACCTGCTGCAACTCGAGAAAATCCAGGAGGTTCTCCCCTTCAGGCGAAATGAGGCC
>NW_017210144.1:0-2838 GCF_001704415.2 Capra hircus
AAAGAGAGATTGTTTCCATGTCTAGCTATTATAAACAGTGCTGCGATGAACATTGGGGTACATGTGTCTCTTTCAATTCTGGTTTCCTGGTGTGTATGCCCAGCAGTGGGATTGCTGGGTCATAAGGTAGTTCTATTTGCAATTTTTTTAAGGAATCTCCACACTGTTCTCCATAGTGGCTGTACTAGTTTGTATTCCACCAACAGTGTAGGAGGGTTCCCTTTTCTCCACACTCTCTCCAGCTTTATTGCTTGCAGATTTTTGGATCGCAGCCATTCTGACTGGTGTGAAGTGGTACCTCATTGTGGTTTTGATTTGCATTTCTCTAATAATGAGTGATGTTGAGCATCTTTTCATGTGTTTGTTAGCCATCCGTATGTCTTCTTTGGGAAATGTCTATTTAGTTCTTTGGCCCATTTTTTGATGGGGTCGTTTATTTTTCTGGAATTGAGCTGCATAAGTTGCTTGTATATTTTTGAGATTAGTTGTTTGTCAGTTGCTTCATTTGCTATTATTTTCTCCCATTCAGAAGGCTGTCTTTTCACCTTGCTTATATTTTTCCTTTGTTGTGCAGAAGCTTTTAATTTTAATTAGATCCCATTTGTTTATTTTAGTTTTTATTTCCAGAATTCTGGGAGGTGGATCATAGAGGATCCTGCTGTGATTTATGTCTGAGAGTGTTTTGCCTATGTTCTCCTCTAGGAGTTTTATAGTTTCTGATCTTACATTTAGATATTTAATCCATTTTGAGTTTATTTTTTGTGTGGGGTGTTAGAAAGTTGATCTAGTTTCATTCTTTTACAAGTGGTTGACCAGTTTTCCCAGCACCACTTGTTAAAGAGATTGTCTTTACTCCATTGTATATTCTTGCCTCCTTTGTCAAAGATAAGGTGTCCATATGTGTGTGGATTTATCTCTGGGCTTTCTATTTTGTTCCATTGATCTATATGTCTGTCTTTGTGCCAGTACCATACTGTCTTGATGACTGTGGCTTTGTAGTAGAGCCTGAAGTCAGGCAAGTTGATTCCTCCAGTTCCATTCTTCTTTCTCAAGATTGCTTTGGCTATTCGAGGTTTTTTGTATTTCCATACAAATCTTGAAATTATTTGTTCTAGTTCTGTGAAAAATGTGGCTGGTAGCTTGATAGGGATTGCATTGAATTTGTAAATTGCTTTGGGTAGTATACTCATTTTCACTATATTGATTCTTCCGATCCATGAACATGGTATATTTCTCCATCTATTAGTGTCCTCTTTGATTTCTTTCATCAGTGTTTTATAGTTTTCTATATATAGGTCTTTAGTTTCTTTAGGTAGATATATTCCTAAGTATTTTATTCTTTTCGTTGCAATGGTGAATGGAATTGTTTCCTTAATTTCTTTTTCTACTTTCTCATTATTCGTGTATAGGAATGCAAGGGATTTCTGTGTGTTGATTTTATATCCTGCAACTTTACTATATTCTATTGATTAGCTCTAGTAATTATCTGGTGGAGTCTTTAGGGTTTTCCATGTAGAGGATCATGTCATCTGCAAACAGTGAGAGTTTTACTTCTTCTTTTCCAATTTGGATTCCTTTTATTTCTTTTTCTGCTCTGATTGCTGTGGCCAAAACTTCCAGAACTATGTTGAATAGTAGCGGTGAAAGTGGACACCCTTGTCTTGTTCCTGACTTTAGGGGAAATGCTTTCAATTTTTCACCATTGAGGATAATGTTTGCTGTGGGTTTGTCATAGATAGCTTTTATTATGTTGAGGTATGTTCCTTCTATTCCTGCTTTCTGGAGAGTTTTTATCATAAATGGATGTTGGAATTTTGTCAAAGGCCTTCTCTGCATCTATTGAGATAATCATATGGTTTTTATTTTTCAATTTGTTAATGTGGTGAATTACATTGATTGATTTGCGGATATTGAAGAATCCTTGCATCCCTGGGATAAAGCCCACTTGGTCATGGTGTATGATCTTTTTAATGTGTTGTTGGATTCTGATTGCTAGAATTTTGTTGCAGGATTATATTCATCTTGCTGCAGTGACATTCCACGATGAAATAGATCAATGTCAACAAAATCTAGAATCAGAATCCAAATCAACACATTAAAAAGATCATACACCATGACCAAGTGGGCTTTATCCCAGGGATGCAAGGATTCTTCAATATCCGCAAATCAATCAATGTAATTCACCACATTAACAAATTGAAAAATAAAAACCATATGATTATCTCAATAGATGCAGAGAAGGCCTTTGACAAAATCCAACATCCATTTATGATAAAAACTCTCCAGAAAGCAGGAATAGAAGGAACATACCTCAACATAATAAAAGCTATCTATGACAAACCCACAGCAAACATTATCCTCAATGGTGAAAAATTGAAAGCATTTCCCCTAAAGTCAGGAACAAGACAAGGGTGTCCACTTTCACCGCTACTATTCAACATAGTTCTGGAAGTTTTGGCCACAGCAATCAGAGCAGAAAAAGAAATAAAAGGAATCCAAATTGGAAAAGAAGAAGTAAAACTCTCACTGTTTTGCAGATGACATGATCCTCTACATGGAAAACCCTAAAGACTCCACCAGATAATTACTAGAGCTAATCAATAAATATAGTAAAGTTGCAGGATATAAAATCAACACACAGAAATCCCTTGCATTCCTATACACGAATAATGAGAAAGTAGAAAAAGAAATTAAGGAAACAATTCCATTCACCATTGCAACGAAAAGAATAAAATACTTAGGAATATATCTACCTAAAGAAACTAAAGACCTATATATAGAAAACTATAAAACACTGATGAAAGAAATCAAAGAGGACACTAATAGATGAGAAATATA
>NW_017210145.1:0-2836 GCF_001704415.2 Capra hircus
CACCGGTGGTGTGAGTGGATCCTCGCCTTGAAAGTCGAGGCGGTGCCGGGAAAACAGTTTTCGCTAGAATGTACTGAGACCTCTCGGGGACTCTGGAAATGGTATCATGACCCTGGAGTTCCTCTCGACGTTCCTGTGGAGAGGGCCTCTTCTTAAGATGCGACCTGAACGCCGGGAATTCTTTCTCGACCACGCAGGTAAAGTATCCATCCTCTCGAGCTAGGAGGTGGCAACGGGGCTCTTCTGGATGTGGGCGCGGAACTCTCCTGCTTCCTCTCGGGTGGAGACGGGTATGTCGGGGAACTTCTTGAGTTTCAATAAGCGTGTGAAAGACGCTTTGGAAGTTCCAGAGGTTAGGTGTGATTAGCCTCGAGACACCTCAGCGTAAATGCCCTCATCTCGCCTGGAGGGTAGAACCTCTTGGATATTCTCGATTTTCGGCAGGTGCTCTCGACTTACGACGGGGACATCGTGGACCCGCTCTGGGGCCTCAGGAAAGGCCAGTCCCATGCGAGTTGCACTGGTGCCTCTCGGGATTCCTCTCCCGTCGATGCAGGGCCTAAGATGTTATGTGGAGTCGGTGCCGGAACCTGAGGATTCCTCTCCAGTGCCGACATGGATCTTGGGGGTACTTCTGGAGTCTCCCCAGGGGAGTCAGTCCTCGTCTCGAGTGGGGGCATGCACGTGCGATTTCCTCCGAGCTGTAGCAGCAGTGTCACGTTTCCCTTCCGTGGATCAAGGGATCTGTGGCTTTCCTCGAGGCTTTCCCCACGAGGCTTTCCACGAGGGTTTCCCACAGGGCTGTCGCACGTGCCACCCTGGTGTGAGTCGATCCTCGGCATGAAAGTCGAGGCAGTGCAGGGAAAACAGTTTTCCCTGGAATGAACTGAGACATCTGGGGGACTCTGGGAATGGTGGCACGACCCTGGAGTTCCCCTCGCCTTTCCTGTGGAGAGCACCTCCTCTTGAGATGGGACGGGAACGCCGGGAATTCTTTCTCGACCCAGGAGGGAAAGGATCACTCCTCTCGAGCTAGGAAGCGGAAACGGGGCTCCTCTGGATGTGGGCGGGACTCTCTTTATTCCTCTAGAGTGGAGACGTGTATGTCGAGGAACTTCTTGATTTGCAGTAAGGGTGTGAAAGACCCTTTGGAAGTTCCAGAGGATAGGTGTGATTAGCCGCGAGTCGCCTCTGCGGAAATGGGCCTCATCTCGCCTAGAGTGGAGAACCTCCTGGATTTACTCGAGTTGAAGCAGGTGCTCTCTACTTATGACGGGGACCTCAGGGACCCGCTCTGGTGGCCTCAGGAAAGGCCAGTCCCCATGCGAGTTGCTCAGGGGCCTCTCGGGATTCCTCTCCCGTCGATGCCGGATCCCAATACCTTGTGTGGAGTTGGTGCCGGAGCCTGAGGATTCCTCTCCAGTGCTGACATGGATCTTGGGGTACGTCTGGAGTCTCCCCAGGGAGTCAGTCATCGTCTCGAGAGGGGCATGCACGTGCGCTTTCCTCCGGAGCTGTAACAGCAGGGTCACGCTTCCCTTCGCGTGGATTAAGGGATGTGTGGCTTTCCTTCGAGGCTTTCACACGAGGCTTACCCACAGGGCTGTCCCACGTGCCACCGTGGAGTGAGTCGATCCTTGGCTTGAAAGTCAAGCAGTGCAGGGAAAACAGGTTTCCCTGGAATGGACTGAGACATCTGGGGGACTCAGGGAATGGTGGCACGAGCCTGGAGTTCCTCTCGCGTTTCCTGTGGAGAGCGCCTCCTCTTGAGATGCGACGGGAACGCCGGGAATTCTTTCCTGAACACGCAGGGAAAGGATCCCTCCTCTCGAGCTAGAAGGTGGAAACGGGGCTCCTCTGGATGTGGGCTGGACTCTCGTGCTTCCTCTCGAGTGGAGACGGGTATGTCGGGGAACTTGTTGAGTTGCAGCAAGGGTGTGAAGGACCCTTGGGAAGTTCGAGAGGTTAGGTGTGATTAGCCTCGGGACGCCTCAGCGGAAAAGGGCCTCATCTAGCCTGGAGGGGAGAACTTCCTGGATTTTCTCGAGTTGCGGCAGGTGCTCTCGACTTTCGACGGGGACCTCAGGGACCCGCTCTGGTGGCCTCAGGAAAGGCCAGTCCCCATGCGATTTGCTCGGGGTCCTCTCGGGATTCCTCTCCCGTCGATGCTGGGGCCTAAGACCTTGTGTGGAGTGGGTGCCGGAACCTGAGGATTCCTCTCCAGTGCTGACATGCAACTTGGGGTACTTCTGGAGTCTCTTCAGGGGCGTCAGTCCTCGTCTCGGGTGGGGCATGCACGTTCGCTTTCCTCCCGAGCTGTATCAGCAGTTTCACGGTTCCTTCGAGTGGATCAAGGGATCTGTGGCTTTTCGCTCGAGGCTTTCCCACGAGGCTTTCCCACGAGGCTTTCCCACAGGGCTGTGCCACGTGCCACCGTGGTGTGAGTCGATCCTCAGCTTGAAAGGCGAGGCAGTGCAGGGGAAAACAGGTTTCCCTGGAATGGACTGAGACATCTGGGGGACTCAGGGAATGGTGGCACGACCCTGGAGTTCCTCTCGCCTTTCCTGTGGAGAGCGCCTCCTCTTGAGATGCGACGGGAACGCCGGGATTCTTTTCCCACCACTCAGGGAAAGGATCCCCCCTGTCGAGCTAGGAGGCAGAAACGGGGCTCCTCTGGATGTGGGCGTGTCTCTCGTGCTTCCTCTCGAGTGGAGACGGGTATGTCGGGGAACTTCTTGAGTTGCAGCAACGGTGTTAAGGACCCTTTGAAAGTTCCAAGGTTAGGTGTGATTAGCCTCGAAACGCCTCAGGTGAAATGGGCCTCATCTCGCCTGGA
>NW_017210146.1:0-2835 GCF_001704415.2 Capra hircus
TGACTCCCCGGGGAGACTCCAGAAGTACCCAAGATCCATGTCAGCACTGGAGAGGAATCCTCAGGTTCGGCACTGGCTCCACACAAGGTCTTAGCCCCAGCATCGACGGGAGATGAATCCGGAGAGCCCCGATCAACTCGCATGGGGACTGGCCTTTCCTGAGGCCACCAGGAGCGGGTCCCTGAGGTCCCCGTCGTAAGTTGAGAGCACCTACCGCAACTCGAGAAAATCCAGGAGTTTCTCCCTCCAGGCGAGATGAGGCCCATTTCCGCAGGCGTCTCCAGGCTAATCACATCTAACATCTGGAACTTCCAAAGGTCCTTCACACCCTTGCTGCAACTCAAGAAGTTCCCCGACATACCCGTCTCCACTCGAGAGGAAGCACGAGAGTCCCGCCCACATCCAGAGGAGCCCCGATTCCACCTTTTAGCTCGAGAGGTTTGATCCTTTCCCTGCGTGGTCGGGAAAGAATTCGCAGCATTCCCGTCGAATCTCAAGAGGAGGCGCTCTCCAGAGGAAAGGCGAGAGGAACTCCAGGGTCGTGCCACCATTCCCAGAGTCCCCCAGAAGTCTCAGTCCATTCCAGGGAAACCTGTATTCCCTGCACTGCCTCGACTTTCAAGTCGAGGATCGACTCACACCACAGTGGCACGTGGTACAGCCCTGTGGGAAAGCCTCGTGGGAAAGCCTCGAGGGAAAGCCACAGATCCCTTGATCCATGCGAAGGGAAGCGGGACACTGCTGCTACAGCTCCGGAGGAAAGCGCACGTGCATGGCCCCACTCGAGACGAGTACTGACACCCCTGGGGGGACTCCAGAAGTACCCCAAGATCCATGTCAGAAGTGGAGAGGAATCCTCAGGTTCCGGCACCGACTCCAACCAAGGTCTTAGGCCCCTGCATCGACGGGAGAGGAATCCCGAGAGGCCCCCAGAGCAACTCGCATGGGGACTGGCCTTTCCTGAGGCCACCAGAGCAGGTCCCTGAGGTCCCCATCGTAAGTCGAGAGCACCTGCCGCAACTCCAGAAAATCCAGGAGGTTCTCCCCTCCAGGTGAGATGAGGCCCATTTCCGCTGAGGCAACTAGGGGGTAATCACACTTAAACTCTGGAACTTCCAAAGGGTCCTTCACACCCTTGCTGCAACTCAAGAAGTTCCCCGACATACCGACTCCACTCTAGAGGAATCGGAGAGTCCCGTCCATATCCAGAGTGGCCCCGTTTCCGCCTGCTAGCTCGAGAGGAGGGATCCTTTCCCTGCGTGGTCGAGAAAGAATTCCTAGCGTTCCCGTCGCATTTCAAGAGGAGGCGCTCTCCACAGGAAAGGCGAAAAGAACTCCAGGATCAGGCCCCATTCCCAGAGTCCCCCAGATGTCTCAGTCCATTCCAGGGAAACCTATTTTCCCAGCACTGCCTCGACTGTCAAGCCGAGGATCGACTCACTCCACGGTGGCACGTGGGACAGCCCTGTGGGAAAGACTCGTGGGAAAGCCTCGTGGGAAAGCCTCGAGGGAAAGCCCCTGATCCCTAGATCCACGCGAAGGGAAGCGTGACACTGCTGCTACAGCTCTGGAGGAAAGCGCATGTGCATGCCCCCACTCGAGACGAGGACTGATTCCCCTGGGGAGACTCCAGAAGTACGCCAATATCCATGTCTGCACTGGAGAGGAATCCTCAGCTTCCGGCACCGACTCCACACAAGGTCTTAGGCCCTGGCATCGATGGGGAGAGGAATCCCGAGAGGCCCCCCGAGCAACTCGCATGGGGACTGGCCTTTCCTGAGGAAACCAGAGCGGGTCCCTGAGGTCCCCCGTCGTAAGTCAAGAGCACCTGCCGCAACTCGAGAAAATCCAGGAGGTTCTCCCCTCCAGGCGAGATGAGGCCCATTTCTCCTGAGGGTCTCGAGGCTATTAACACCTAACCTCTGGAACTTCCAAAGGGTCCTTCACACCCTTGCTGCAACTCAAGAAGTTCCCCGACATACCCGTCTCCACTCGAGAGGAAGCACGAGAGTCCCGCCCACATCCAGAGGAGCCCCGTTTCCGCCTCCTAGCTCGAGAGGAGGGATCCTTTCCCTGCGTGCTCTGGAAAGAATTCCCGGCGTTCCCGTCCCATCTCAAGAGGAGGCGCTCTCCACAGGAAAGAGAGGAACTCAGGGTCCTGCCACCATTCCCAGAGTCCCCAGATGTCTCCGTCCATTCCAGGGAAACCTGTTTTCCCTGCACTGCCTCGACTTTCAAGCGAGGATCGACTCACACCACGGGTGGCACGTGGGACCGCCCTGTGGAAAGCCTCGTGGGAAAGCCTCGTGGGAAAGCCTCGAGGGAAAGCCACAGATCCCTTGATCCACGTGAATGGAAGCGCGACACTGCTGCTACAGCTCGAGAGGTAAGCGCACGTGCACGCCCCCACTCGAGTCGAGGACTGACTCCCCCTGGGGGAGACTCCAGAAGTACCCCAAGATCCATGTCAGCAATGGAGAGGAATCCTCAGGTTCCGGCACTGACTCCACACAAGTCTTAGGCCCAGCATCGACGGGAGATGAATCCCGAGAGCCCGATCAACTCGCATGGGGACTGGCCTTTCCTGAGGCCACCAGAGCGGGTCCCTGAGGTCCCCGTCGTAAGTTGAGAGCACCTACCGCAACTCGAGAAAATCCAGGAGTTTTCTCCCCTCCAGGCGAGATGAGGCCCATTTCCGCTGAGGCATCTCGAGGGCTAATCACATCTAACATCTGGAACTTCCAAAGGGTCCTTCACACCCTTGCTGCAACTCAAGAAGTTCCCCGACATACCCGTCTCCACTCGAGAGGAAAGCACGAGAAGTCCCGCCCACAT
>NW_017210147.1:0-2835 GCF_001704415.2 Capra hircus
GGATCTTGGGGTACTAATGGAGTCTCCCTAGTGGAGGCAGTCCTCGTCTCGAGTGGGGGCATGCACGTGCGATTTCCTCCCGAGCTGAAGCAGCAGTGTCACGCTTCCCTTCGCGTGGATCAAGGGATCTGTGTCTTTCCCTCGAGGCTTTCCCACGAGGCTTTCCCACGAGGCCTTCCCACAGGGCTGTGCCACGTGCCACCGTGGTGTGAGTCGATCCTCGGCTTGAATGTCGAGGCAGTGCAGGGAAAACAGGTTTCCCTGGAATGGAATGAGACATCCGGGGGACTCTCGGGAATGGTGGCACGACCCTGCAGTTCCTCTCCCCTTTCCTTTGGAGAGCGCCTCCTCTTGAGATGCGATGGGAATGCCGGGAATTCTTTCCCGACCAAGTAGGGAAAGGATCCCTCATCTCGAGCTATGAGCCGGAAACGGAGCTCCTCTGGATGTGGCCGGGACCCTCGTGCTTCCTCTTGAGTGGAGACGGGTATGTCGGGGAACTTCTTGAGTTGCAGCATGCCTGTGAAAGACTCTTTAGAAGTTCCAGAGTTCACGTGTGATTAGCCTCGAGACACATCAGTGGAAACGGGCCTCATCTCACCTGCAGGGGAGAACCTCCTGGATTTTACCGAGTTGCGGCAGGTGCTCTCGACTTACGACGGGGACCTCATGGACCCGCTCTGGTTACCTCAGGAAAGGCCAGTCCCCATGTGAGTTGCTAGAGGTCCTGTCGCTATTCCTCTCCCGTCGATGCCAGGGCCTAAGACCTTGTGTGGAGTCGGGGCCGGAACCTGAGGATTCCTCTCCAGGGCTGACATGCATCTTGGGGTATTTCTGGAGTCTCCCCAGGGGAGTCAGTTCTCGTCTCGAGTAGGGGCATGCACGTGGGCTTTCCTCCCGTGCTGTAGCAGCAGTGTCACGCTTCCCGTCGCGTGGATTTAGGGATCTGTGGCTTTCACGCTCGAGGCATTCGACTCACAGCTGTTGGCCACAGGTGTTGTACAACACCTGTGGGAAAGCTCGTGGGAAGCCTCGAGCGTGAAAGCCACAGATCCCTAAATCCACGCGACGGGAAGCGTGACACTGCTGCTACAGCACGGGAGGAAAGCCCACGTGCATGCCCCTACTCGAGACGAGAACTGACTCCCCTGGGGAGACTCCAGAAATACCCCAAGATGCATGTCAGCCCTGGAGAGGAATCCTCAGGTTCCGGCCCCGACTCCACACAAGGTCTTAGGCCCTGGCATCGACGGGAGAGGAATAGCGACAGGACCTCTAGCAACTCACATGGGGACTGGCCTTTCCTGAGGTAACCAGAGCGGGTCCATGAGGTCCCCGTCGTAAGTCGAGAGCACCTGCCGCAACTCGGTAAAATCCAGGAGGTTCTCCCCTGCAGGTGAGATGAGGCCCGTTTCCACTGATGTGTCTCGAGGCTAATCACACGTGAACTCTGGAACTTCTAAAGAGTCTTTCACAGGCATGCTGCAACTCAAGAAGTTCCCCGACATACCCGTCTCCACTCAAGAGGAAGCACGAGGGTCCCGGCCACATCCAGAGGAGCTCCGTTTCCGGCTCATAGCTCGAGATGAGGGATCCTTTCCCTACTTGGTCGGGAAAGAATTCCCGGCATTCCCATCGCATCTCAAGAGGAGGCGCTCTCCAAAGGAAAGGGGAGAGGAACTGCAGGGTCGTGCCACCATTCCGAGAGTCCCCCGGATGTCTCATTCCATTCCAGGGAAACCTGTTTTCCCTGCACTGCCTCGACATTCAAGCCGAGGATCGACTCACACCACGGTGGCACGTGGCACAGCCCTGTGGGAAGGCCTCGTGGGAAAGCCTCGTGGGAAAGCCTCGAGGGAAAGACACAGATCCCTTGATCCACGCGAAGGGAAGCGTGACACTGCTGCTTCAGCTCGGGAGGAAATCGCACGTGCATGCCCCCACTCGAGACGAGGACTGCCTCCACTAGGGAGACTCCATTAGTACCCAAGAACCATGTCAGCACTGGAGAGGAATCCTCAGGTTCCGGCACTGACTCCACACAAGTCTTAGGCCTGGCATCGACGGGAGAGGAATCCGAGAGGCCCCGAGCAACACGCATGGGGACTGGCCTTTCCTGAGGCCACAAGAGCGGGTCACTGAGGTCCCCGTCGTAAGTCGAGAGCACCTGCCTCAACTCGAGAAAATCCAGAAGGTTCTCCCCTCCAGGCGAGATGAGGCCCATTTCCGCTGAGACGTCTCGAGGCTAATCACACCTAACCTCTGAAACTTCCAAAGGGTCCTTCACGTCCTTGCTGCAACTCAAGAAGTTCCCTGACATACCTGTCTCCACTCGGAGGAAGCACGAGAGGCCTGCCCACATCCAGAGGAGCCCCGTTTCCGTCTCCAAGATCGAGAGGAGGGATCCTTTCCCTGCGTTGTCGGGAAAGAATTCCCCGGCGTTCCCATAGCGTCTCAAGAGGAGTCGCTCTCCACAGGAAAGGCGAGAGGAACTCCAGGGTGGTGCCACCATTCCCAGAGTCCCCCACATGTCTCAGTCCATTTCATGAAACCTGTTTTCCCTGCATTGCCTTGGCTCTCAAGCCGAGGATCGACTCACACCACGGTGGCACGTGGGACACCCTTTGGGAAAGCCTCTTGGGAAAGCCTCGTGGGAAAAACTCGAGGGAAAGCCACAGATTCCTTGATCACGCGAAGGGAAGCGTGACACTGCTGCTACAGTTCGGGAAGAAAGCGCACGTGCATGACCTCACTCGAGACGACGACTGACTCCCCTGGGGAGACTCCAGAAGTACCCCAAGTCCATGTCAGCACTGGAGAGAATCCTCAGTTACA
>NW_017210148.1:0-2834 GCF_001704415.2 Capra hircus
AACCGGGCTCCTCTGGATGTGGGTGGGACTATCGTGCTTCCTCTCGAATGGTGACGGCTATGTCGGGGAACTTCTGAGTTGAAGCAAGGGTGGGAAGGACCCTTTGGAAGTTTAGAGGTTAGGTGTGATTAGCCTGGTGACGTCTCAGAGGAATTGGGCCTCAACTCGCCTGGAGGGGAGAACTTCCTGGATTTTGCGAGTAGCGGCAGGAGCTTTCGACGTACGACGGGGACCTCAGGGACCCGCTCTGGTAGCCTCAGGAAAGGCCAGTCCCCATGCGAATTACTGGGGAGCCTGTCTGGATTCCTCTCTCGTCGATGCTGGGCCTAAGTCCTTGGTGGAGTCAGTGCCAAACTGAGGATTCCTCTCCAGTGCTGACATGGATCTTGGGGTACTTCTGGAGTTTTCCCCAGGGGAGTCAGTCCTCGTCTCAAGTGGAGAAATGCACGTGTGCTTTGCTCCCGAGCTGTAGCAGCAGTGTCATGCTTCCTTCGCGTGGATCAAGGGATCTTTGGCTATCCTCGAGGCTTTCCCTCGAGGCTTTCCGACGAGGCTTTCCCACAGGGCTGTCCCACATGCCACCGGGTGTGAGTCGATCCTCGGCTTGAAAGTCGAGGCAGTGCAGGGAAAACAGGTTTCCATTGAATGGACTGAGACATCTGGGGGACTCTGGGAATGGTGGCACGACCCTGGAATTCCTCTCCCCTTTCCTGTGGAGAGCGCCTCCTCTTGAGATGCGACGGGAACGCCGGAAATTCTTTCATGACCACGCAGGGAAAGGATCCCTCCTCTCGAGGTAGGAGGCGGAACCGGGGCTCCTCTGGATGTGGGCGGGACTCTGGTGCTTTCTCTCGAGCGGAGACGGGTATGTCGGGGAACTTCTTGAGTTGCAGCCAGGGTGTGAAGGACCCTTCGGAAGTTCCAGATGTTAGGTGTGATTTGCCTGGAGACGCCTCAGTGGAAATGGGCCTCATCTTGCCTGGAGGGAGAACCTCCTGGATTTTCTCGGTTGCGGCAGGTGCTCTTGACTTACGACGGGGACCTCAGGGACCCGCTCTGGTGGCCTCAGGAAAGGCCAGTCCCATGGAGTTGCTCGCGGGCCTCTCGGGACTCCAGTCCCGTCGATGCTGGGTCCTAAGACCTTGTGTGGAGTCAGTGCCGAACCTGAGGATTCCTCTCCAGTGCCGACATGAATCTTGGTGTACTTCTGGAGTCTCCCCATGGAAGTCAGTCCTCGTCTCGAGTGGGGGCATGCACGGGTGCTTTCATCCCGAGCTGTAGCAGCAGTGTCACGCTTCCCTTCGCGTGGATCAAGGGATCTGTGACTTTCGCTCGAGGCTTTCCATGAGGCTTTCCCTCGAGGCTTTCCCACAGGGCTGTCCCACGTGCCACCGTGGTGTGAGTCGATCCTCGGCTTGAAAGTCGAGGCAGTGCAGGGAAAACAGGTTTCCATGGAATGGACTGAGTCATCTGGGGGACTCTGGAAATGGTGGCACGACCCTGGAGTTCCTCTTGCCTTTCCTGTGGAGACTGCCTCCTCTTGAGATGCGACGGGAACTCCAGGAATTCTTTCCAACCACGAAGTGATAGGATCCTCCTCTCGAGCTAGGAGGCGGAAACGGAGCTCCTCTGTATGTGGGCGGATCTCTCGTCCTTCCTCTCGACTAGAGACGGCTATGTCGGGGAACTTCTTGAGTTGCAGCAAGGTTGTGAAGGAACCTTTGGAATTTCCAGAAGTTAGGTGTGATTAGCCTCGAGACGCCTCAGCGGAAATGGGCCTCATCTCGCCTGGAGGGGAGAACCTCCTGGATTTTCTCGAGTTGCGGCAGGTGCTCTCGACTTACCACTGGGACCTCAGGGACCCGCTCTGTTGGCCTCAGGAAAGGCCAGTCCCATGCGAGTTGCATGGGGCCTCTCGGGATTCTTCTCCCATCGATGCCGGGGCCTAAAATCTTGTGTGGAGTCGGTGCTGGAACCTGAGCATTCCTCTCCAGTGCTGACAAGGATCTTGGGTTACTTTTGGAGTCTCCCCAGTGGAGTCGGTCCTCGTCTCGGGTGGGGGCATGCAAGTGCGCTTTCCTCCGAGCTGTAGCAGCAGTGTCACGCTTCCCTTTGCGTGGATCAAGGGATCTGTGGCTTTACAACCGAGGCTTTCCCACGAGGCTATCCCACGAGGCTTTCCACAGGGCTGTCCCACGTGCCAGCGTGGTGTGAGTCGATTCTTGGCTTGGAAGTCGACGCAGTGCAGGGAAAACTGGTTTCCCTGGAATGGACTGAGACATCTGGGGGACTCTGGGAATGGTGGCACGACTCTGGAGTTACTCTCGCCTTCCTGTGGAGAGCGCCTCCTCTTGAGAAGCGACTGGAACGAGGGGATTTCTTTCCCACACGCAGGGAAAGGATCCCTCCTCTCGAGCTAGGGGCGGAAACGGGGCTCCTCTGGATGTGGGCGGAACTCTCGTACTTCCTCTCCCGTGGAGACGTGTATGTCGGGGAACTTCTTGAGTTGCAGGAAGGGTGTGAAGGCCTTTGGAAGTTCCAGAGTTTAGGTGTGATTAGCCTCGAGACGCCTCAGTGGAAATGGGCCTCATCTCGCCTGGAGGGGAGAACCTCCTGGATTTTCTCGAGTTGTGGCAGGTGCTCTCGACGTTCGAAGGGGACTTCAGGGACCCGCGCTGGTGGCCTCAGGAAAGGCCAATCCCCATGCGAGTTGTTCGGGGGCCTCTCGAGATTCCTCTCCTGACGATGCGGGGCCTAAGATCTTGTGTGGAGTAGGTGTAAGAACCTGAGGATTCCTCTCCATGCTGACATGGATCTTGGGTACTTCTGGAGTC
>NW_017210149.1:0-2831 GCF_001704415.2 Capra hircus
CCAAATTTTCATATCCTTTATTTTTAGATATAGTTGGTATATAGAAAACAAGTAGTAGACCTGGTATTAGCAACATTAGAACTTTGAGTTAAAGTAGCCTTCTTTGTTATAACCCACTGCACCTTTGTTCTATAGAGATGTAACTTTAATGCTTTAAGGAGATGCAGATTAAAGAAAAACACTTCAGGGGAAACAAAATTAACATTCATTAAGGAAGAGAGCCAAAAAGTGTTAACAAGCCTCTTGGCAGAAGATAATGCACCTGAGCGTATGAGAAATGACATACAGAAGATCTGGATTGCGAACACTACATAATTTTGTGTTATCATTGATCTCCCATGTTTTATCAAAAGTATAAAAGACCTTCTGAACAATAAAGGAGGAGGCCAGGGGCCCGGGGGCCAATTTCTCGGACCAAGATTCTCGAACTAGTCTCTCAGCCTGGTTTCTTGGGACTCTGGCTCCCCCGTGTCTTTCTCTCTCTTTCTTCTTCTCTACCTTTCCTTCTCTCTGCTCTTTACTTTAACTTCAGGCTGAATCTCCCACCTGGAGTGCGGAGGCTCGCCAGGTCTACTTACTTGCCCTGGCTGTTAAGACCCGCACGAAAGGGAGCTTAAGGCGAGGCACCCTTAGATATTCAAGCGGGCGCCGGTGGCCCAAACGTAGGTGGTGCAAATTCCTTGTCTGGAATTTTATTGGCCGTCCGCGTAAACCAAGCTATTCAGCCTCTTACTCCACTTAATCTTCTTACTATACTATAGTTTCCTAATCTAATCTTTACATTAATAAAAAAACAAGTCTTTCCACCCAATGCGTCCACCCTTCGAATTCCCTGGATCCACCGGGGCTGGACCCCGGCATAAGACCTTGAGTGAAGTCGGTGCCGGAACCTGAGGATTCCTCTCCAGTGCTGACATGGATCTTGGGGTACTTCCTGAGTCTCCCCAGGGGAGTCAGTCCTCGTCTCGAGTGGGGGCATGCACGTGCGCTTTCCTCCCGAGCTGTAGCAGCAGTGTCACGCTTCCCCTTGCGTGGACAAGGGATCTGTGGCTTTCCCTCGAGTCTTTCCACGAGGCTTTCCCACAGCGCTGTCCCACGTGTCCCGGTGGTGTGAGTCGATCCTCGGCGTGAAAGCCGAGGCAGTGCAGGGAAAACAGGTTCCTGTGGAACGGACTGAGATATCTGGGGGAGTCTTGGAATGGTGGCACGACCCTGCAGTTCCTCTCCCCTTTCCTTTGGAGTGCGCCTCCTCTTGAGATGCGATGGGAATGCCGGGAATTCTTTCCGGACCAAGCAGGGAAAGGATCGTCCTCTCGAGCTACGAGCCGGAAACGGAGCTCCTCTGGATGTGGCGGGACCCTCGTGCTTCCTCTTGAGTGGAGACGGGTATGTCGGGGAACTTCTTGAGTTGCAGCATGGCTGTGAAAGACTCTTTGGAAGTTCCAGAGGTCACGTGTGATTAGCCTCGAGACACCTCAGTGGAAACGGGCCTCATCTCGCCTGGAGGGGAGAACCTCCTGGATTTTACCGAGTTGCGGCAGGTGCTCTCGACTTACGACGGGGACCTCATGGACCCGCTCTGGTGACCTCAGTAAAGGCCAGTCCCCATGCGAGTTTGCTAGAGGGCCTGTCGCTGTTCCTCTCCCGTCGATGCCAGGGCCTAAGACCTTGTGTGGAGTCGGGGCCGGAACCTGAAGATTCCTCTCCAGGGCTGACATGCATCTTGAGGTGCTTCTGGAGTCTCCCCAGGGGAGTCAGTCCTCGTCTCGAGTGGGGCATGCACGTGCGCTTTCCTCCCGTGCTGTAGCAGCAGTGTCACGCTTCCCATCGCGTGGATCAAGGGATCTGTGGCTTTCCCTCGAGGCTTTCAGACGAGGCTTTTCCCACAGGGCTCTCCACGTACCAACCGCGATCCTCGCGCGTCCTCGCGTGCAAGTCGAAGCAGTGCAGGGAAAACAGGATCCTCTGGAATGGACTGAGACATCTGGGGGACTCTTGGAATGGTGGGCACGACCCCATGAGTTCCTCTCGCTTTCCTGTGCAGCGCGCCTCCCTCTTGAGATGCGTCGGAAACGTCGGAAATTCTTTTCCCGAGGAAGCAGAGAAGGATCCCTCATCTCGAGCTTGGAGGAGGAAACGGAGCTCCTCTGGAGGTGGCCGGACCCTCTGCTTCCTCTGGAGTGGAGACGGGTATGTCGGGGAAATTCTTGAGTTGTAGCAAGGGGTGTGTAGGACCTTTGGAAGTTCCAGAGTTTAGGCGTGATTACTCTCGAGACGCCGCAGAGAAAATGGGCCTCATCTCGACTGAAGCAGAGAACCTCCTGGATTTTCTCGAGTTGCGGCAGGTGCTCTCACATACGACCGTGACCTCAGGGACAGTGTAGCAGGTGTGTCACGCTTCCCGTCGCGGGGATCAAGGGATCTGTGGCTTTCCCTCGAGGCTTTCCCACGAGGCTTTCCACAGGGCTGTCCCACGTGCCACCATGGTGTGAGTCGATACTAGGCGTGAAAGTCGAGGCAGTGCAGGGAAAACAGGTTCCTCTGAAATGGACTGACACATCTGGGGGACTCTTGAATGGTGGCACGACCCTGGAGTTCCTCTCGCCTTTCCTATTGAGAGCCCTTACTCTTGAGATGCCACGGGAACGTCGAAAAATCTTTCCTGACTAAGCAGGATAGCATCCCTCATCTCAAGCTGCCAGGCGGAAACGGGGTTCGTCTGGATGTGGGCGGGACCCTCGTGCTTCCTCTCTAGTGGAGACGGGTATGTCGGGGAACTTCTTGAGTTGCAGGCAAGGACCCTTTTGAATTTCCAGAGTTTAGGTGTGATG
>NW_017210150.1:0-17836 GCF_001704415.2 Capra hircus
CCGCAAATCGAGAATATCCAGGAGGTTCTCAACTCCAGGCGAGATGAGGCCCATTCCGGCTAAGGCTTCTCGAGGCTAATCACACATAACCTCTGGAACTTCAAAAAAGGTACTTCACACCCTTGCTACAAATCAAGAAGTTCCTCGACATACCCGTCTCCACTCGAGAGGAAGCACGGGTCCCGCCCACATCCAGAGGAGCCCCGTTTCCGCCTCATAGCTCGAGAGGAGGGATCCTTTCCCTGCGTGGTCGGGAAAGAATTCCCGGCGTTCCCGTCGCATCTCCAGTAGAGGTGCTCTCAACAGGAAACGAGAGAGGAATTCCAGGGTCATGCCACCATACCAAGAGTTCACCAGATGTCTCAGTCCATGCCAGAGGAACCTGTTTCCCTGCACTGCCTCGACTTTCATGCCGAGGAGCGACTCTCACAACGGTGGCCCGTCGGACAGCCCTGTGAGAACCCTAACTCCTGGGAAAGCCACCTGTGGCATGACGCTGGAGTTCCTCTCGACTTTACTGTTGAGAGTGCCTCCTCTTGAGATGTGGCCGGAAAGCCTGGAATTCTTTCGCGACCAAGCAGGGAAAGGATCCCTCATCTCGAACTACGAGGCCGAAAGGGGGCTCCTCTGGATGTGGGCAGGACTCTCGTGCTTCCTCTCGAGTGGAGACGGGTATGTCGGGAAATTCTTGAGTTGAAGCAAGGGTGTGAAGGACCCTTTGAAAGTTCCAGACGTTAGGTGTGTTTAGCCTCGAGAAGCCTCAGCGGAAATGGGCCTCATCTCGCCTGGAGGGAGAACCTCCTGGATTTTCTCGAGTTACAGCAGGTACTCTCGACTTACGACGGGGACATCAGGGAACCTCTCTGGTGGCCACAGGACAGGCCAGTCCCCATGTGAGTTGTTAGGGGGATTTTCAAGATTCCTCTCCCGTCGATGCCGGGGCCTAAGACCTAGTGTGGAGTCCGGGCCGGAACCTAAGGATTACTCTCCAGTGCTGAAATGGATCTTGGGATACTTCTGGAGTTTCCACTGGGGAGTCGATTCTCTTCTTGGGTGGGGGCATGCACGTGCACTTTCCTCCCGAGCTGTACCAGCAGTGTCAGGCTTCCCGTTGCGTGGATCAAGGGATCTGTGGCTTTCCCTTGAGGATTTCCCAAGAGGATTTACCACGAGGCTTTCCAACTAGGCTTTCGCACAGGGATATCCCACGTGCAACCGTGCTGTGAGTCGAATCGATCCTCGGCTTGAAAGTCGGGCAGTGCAGGGAAAACAGGTTTCCCTGGAATGGACTGACATATCTGGGGGACTCTGGGAATGGTGGCACGACCCTGGAGTTCCTCTCGGCTTTCCTGTGGAGAGCATCTCCTCATGAGATGCGTCGGGAACTCCGGGAATTCTTTCCCGACCACGCAGGGAAAGGATCCATCCTCTCGAGCTATGAGGTGGAAACGGGGCTCCTCTGGATGTGGGCGGGACTCTCGTGCTTCCTCTCGAGTGGAGACGGGTGTGTCGGGGAACTTCTTGAGTTGCAGCAAGGGTGTGAAGGACCCATTGGAAGTTCCAGAGGTTAGGTGTGATTTGCCTGGAGACGCCTCAGCAGAAATGGGCCTCATCTCGCCTGGAGGGGAGAACCTCCTGGATTGTCTCGAGTTGTGGCAGGTGCTCTCGACTTACGACGGGGACTTCAGGGACCCGCTCTGGTGGCCTCAGGAAATGCCAGTCCCCAAGCGAGTTGCTCGGGGCCTCTCGGATTCCTCTCCCGTCGATGCCGGGGCCTAAGACCTTGTGAGGAGTCAGTGCCGGAACCTGAGGATTCCTCTCCAGTGCTGACATGGATCTTGGGTACTTCTGGAGTCTCCCCATGGGAGTCAGACCTCATCTCGAGTGGGGGCATTCACGTGCGCTTTCCTCCCGAGCTGTAGCAACAGTGTCACGCTTCCCTTCACGTGGATCAAGGGGTCAGTGGCTTTCCCTCGAGGCTTTCCCACGAGGCTTTCCCACGACGCTTTCCCAAAGGGCTGTCCCACGTGCCACCGTGGTGTGAGTCTCTCCTCGGTTTGAAAGTCGAGGCAGTGCAGGGAAAACAGGTTTCCCTGGAATGGACTGAGACATCTGGGGCCTTGGGAATGGTGGCACGACCCTGGAGTTCCTCTCGCGTTTCCTGTGGAGAGCGCCTCCTCTTGAGATGCGATGGCATCGCCGGGAATTCTTTCCCGACCACGCAGGGATAGGATCTCTCTTCTCGAGCTATGAGGCCGAAATGGGGTTCCTCCGGATGTGTGCGGGACTCTCGTGCTTCCTCTCGAGTGGACACGGGTATCTCGGGGAACTTCTTGAGTTGCAGCAAGGGTGTGAAGGACCCTTTGGAAGTTCCAGAGGTTAGGTGTGATTAGCCTCGAGACGCCTCAGCGGAAATGGGTGTCATCTCGCCTGGAGGGGAGAACCTCCTGCATTTTCTCGAGTTGCGGCAGGCGCTCTCGACTTACATCGGGGACCACAGGGACCCGCTCTGGTGGCCTCAGGAAAGGCCAGTCCCCATGCGAGTTGCTCGGAGGCCTCTCGGGATTCCTCTCCCGTCGATGCCGGGGCCTAAGACCTTGTGTGGAGTCGGTGCCGGAACCTGAGGATTCCTCTCCAGTCCTGACATGGATGTTGGGGTACTTCTGGAGTCTCCCCAGGGGAGTCAGTCCTCGTCTCGATTCGGGGCATGCACGTGCGCTTTCCTCCCGAGCTGTAGCAGCAGTGTCACAATTCCCGTCGAGTGGATCAGGGGATCAATGGCTTTCCCTCAAGGCTTTCCCTCGAGGCTTTCCCACGAGGCTTTCCCACAGGGCTGTCCCACGTGCCACCGTGGTGTGAGTCGATCCTCGGCTTGAAAGTCTAGGCACAGAGAGGGAAAGATGGCGGACGAATAGGACGGGAAGATCACTTTCTCCCTCACAAATTCCTCAAAAGAACATTTCAACGCCGAGCAAACTCCACAAAACAACTTCTGTAGGCTGGCATAGGACATCAGGCAACCAGAAAAGCAGACCATTGTCTTCAAAAACAGATATTTAATCTTTGCTCTTAGATTTTTGTTGTCAATTTTGTTCATTTAAAAACCCAAACTTCACTACCCAAGTTTACCTGAGAGCGAGATTACTGGCTTGACCACTCTCTCCTCCTCTGGACTCTCCTTTTTCTCCACCAGGTGGCCTCTCTCTTTTCTCCCCCATCTCTTCTCTATCCAACTCTGTGAATCTCTGTGTGTTCCAGACGGTAGAGAACACCTAAGGAACTGGTTACTGGCAGGATTTGTCTCTCTCCTACTCATTCCTCTCTCTTATCCTCCTGGTAACCTCTGTCTACTTCCTCCCTCTCCTCTTCCCCGTATAACTCTGTAAATACCTCTGAGCGGTCCAGACTATAGAGCACACATATGGAAATGACTACTGGCTAGCTTGCTCTCTCCTCTCTTGATCTCACCGCATCTCATTCCAGTCACCTCTAACTACCCCCTCCATCTTCTCTTCTCCTTGTAACTCAGTGAACCTCTCTGAGTGTCCCTCAATGTGGAGAAACTTTTCATCTTTAACCTAGATATTTTATCATTGGTGCTGTATAGATGGAGAAGTCTAGAGGCTACTGTAAAAATAAAACTGAAAACCAGAAGCAGGAAGCTTAAATCCAAAGCCTGAAAACATTAGAGAACTCTTGAATTCAGGGAACATTAAGCAATAGGAGCTCATCAAATGCCTTCATACCTACACCGAAACCAAGCTCCACCCAAGGGCCAACAAGTTCCAAAACAAGACATACCACGCAAATTCTCCAGCAACACAGGAACACTCCCCTGAGCTTCAATATACAGGCAGCTCAAAATTATCCCAAAACCTTTGATGTCTCATAACCCATTACGGGTCACTCCACTGCACTCCAGAGAGAAGAAACCCAGCTCCACCCACCAAAACTCCAACACAAGCCTCCCTAACCAGGAAACCTTGACAAGCCACTGATAGAACCCCACCCCAAAGTGAGGAAGCTCCATAATAAAGAGAACTCCACAAATTACCAGAATATAAAAAAGGCCACCCCAAACGCAGCAATATAACCAAGATGAAGAGACAGAGGAACACTCAGCAGGTAAAGGAACAGGAGAGTTGCCCACCAAACCAAACAAAAGAGGAAGAAGTAGGGAATCTACCGGAGAAGGAATTCCGAATATTGATAGTGAAAAATGATCCAAAAATCTTGAAATCAAAATGGAAACACAGATAAATAGCCTAGAGACAAGGATTGAGAAGATGCAAGAAAGGTTTAACAAGGACCTAGAAGAAAATAAAAAAGAGTCAAAATATAATGAATAACGCAATAAATGAGACCAAAAACACTCTGGAGGCAACAAATAGTAGAATAATGGAGGCAGAAGATAGGATTAGTGAAATAGAAGATAGAATGGTAGAAATAAATGAATCAGAGAGGAAACAAGAAAAACCAATTAAAAGAAACGAGGACAATCTCAGAGACCTCCAGGACAATATGAAAACGCTCCAACATTCGAATTATAGGAGTCCCAGAAGAAGAAGACAGAAAGAAAGATCATGAGAAAATCCTTGAGGAGATAATAGTTGAAAACTTCCCTAAAATGGGGAAGAAAATAATCACCCAAGTCCAAGAAACACAGAGAGTTCCAAATAGGATAAACCCAAGGCGAAACACCCCAAGACACATATTAATCAAATTAACAAAGATCAAACACAAAGAACAAATATTAAAAGCAGCAAGGGAAAAACAACAAATAACACACAAGGGGATTCCCATAAGGATAACAGCTGATCTTTCAATAGAAAACTCTTCAGGCCAGGAGGGAATGGCAAGACATACTTAAAGTGATGAAAGACAATAACCTACAGCCCAGATTACTGTATCCAGCAAGGATCTCATTCAAATACGAAGGGAGAAATCAAAAGCTTTACAGACAAGCAAAAGCTGAGAGGAATTCAGCACCACCAAACCAGCTCTCCAACAAATTCTAAAGGATATCCTCTAGACAGGAAACACGGAAAAGGGTGTATAAACCCGAGCCCAAAACAATAAAGTAAATGGTAACGGGATCATACTTATCAATAATCACCTTAAACGTAAATGGGTTGAACGCCCCAACCAAAAGACAAAGACTGGCCGAATGGATACAAAAACAAGACTCCTCTATATGCTGCTTACAAGAGACCCACCTCAAAACAAGGGACACATACAGACTGAAAGTGAAGGGATGGAAAAAGATATACCACGCAAACAGAGACCAAAAGAAAGCAGGAGTGGCCAATACTCATATCCGATAAAAATAGACTTTAAAACAAAGGCTGTGAAAAGAGACAAAGAAGGCCACTACATAATGATCAAAGGAACCAATCCAAGAAGAAGATATAACAATTATAAATATATATGCACCCAATATAGGAGCACCGCAATATGTAAGAGAAATGCTAACAAGTATGAAAGGGGAAATCAACAATAACACAATAATAGTGGGAGACTTTTAATACCCCACTCACACCTATGGACAGATCAACTAAACAGAAAATTAACAAAGAAACCGCAAACTTTAAATGATACATTAGATCAGTTAGACCTAATTGATATCTATAGGACATTTCACCCCAAAACAATGAATTTCACCTTTTTTTCAAGTGCTCATGGAACCTTCTCCAGGATAGATCACATCCTGGGCCATAAATCTAAACTTGATAAATTCAAAAAACTCGAAATCATTCCAAGCATCTTTTCTGACCATAATGCATTAAGATTAGATCTCAATTACAGGAGAAAAAACTATTAAAAATTCCAACACATGGAGGTTGAACAACACACTTCTGAATAACCAACAAATCACAGAAGAAATCAAAAAAGAAATCAAAATATGCATTAGAAACTAATGAAAATGAAAACACAACAACCCAAAACCTGTGGGACACTATAAAAGCAGTGCTAAGAGGAAAGTTCATAGCAATACAGGCATACCTCAAGAAACAAGAAAAAAGTCAAATAAATAACCCAACTCTACAACTAAAGCAACTAGAAAAGGAAGAGTTGGAGAACCCCAGAGTTAGTAGAAGGAAAGAAATCTTAAAAATTAGGCAGAAATAAATGCAAAAGAAACAAAAGAGACCATAGCAAAAATCAACAAAAGCCAAAAGCTGGTTCTTTGAAAGGATAAATAAAATTGACAAACCATTAGCCAGACTCATCAAGAAGCAGAGAGAGAAAAAATCAAATCAATAAAATTAGAAATGAAAATGGAGAGATCACAACAGACAACACAGAAATACAAAGGATCATAAGAAGACTACTATCAGCAATTGTATGCCAATAAAATGGACAATGTGGAAGAAATGGACAAATTCTTAGAAAAGTACAATTTTCCAAAACTGAACCAGGAAGAAATAGAAAATCTTAACAGACCCATCACAAGCACGGAAATTTGAAACTGTAATCAGAAATCTTCCAGCAAAACAAAAGCCCAGGTCCAGATGGCTTCACAGCTGAGTTCTACCAAAAATTTCGAGAAGAGCTAACACCTATCCTCCTCAAACTCTTCCAGAAAATTGCAGAGGAAGGTAAACTTTCCAAACTCATTCTATGAGGCCACCATCACCCTAATACCAAAACCTGACAAAGATGTCACAAAAAAAAGAAAACTACAGGCCAATATCACTGATGAACATAGATGCAAAAATCCTCAACAAAATTCTAGCAATCAGAATCCAACAACACATTAAAAAGATCATACACCATGACCAAGTGGGCTTTATCCCAGAGATGCAAGGATTCTTCAATATCCGTAAATCAATCAATGTAATTCACCACATTAACAAATTGAAAAATAAAAACCATATGATTATCTCAATAGATGCAGAGAAGGCCTTTGACAAATTCAACATCCATTTATGATAAAAACTCTCCAGAAAGCAGGAATAGAAGGAACATACCTCAACATAATAAAAGCTATCTATGGACAAACCCACAGCAAACATTATCCTCAATGGTGAAAAATTGAAAGCATTTCCGCTAAAGTCAGGAACAAGACAAGGGTGTCCACTTTCACCGCTACTATTCAACATAGTTCTGGAAGTTTTGGCCACAGCAATTAGAGCAGAAAAAGAAATAAAAGGAATCCAAATTGGAAAAGAAGAAGTAAAACTCTCACTGTTTGCACATGACATGATCCTCTACATGGAAAACCCTAAAGACTCCACCAGAAAATTACTAGAGCTAATCAATGAATATAGTAAAGTTGCAGGATATAAAATCAACACACAGAAATCCCTTGCATTCCTATACACGAATAATGAGAAAGTAGAAAAAGAAATTAAGGAAACAATTCCATTCACCATTGCAACGAAAAGAATAAAATACTTAGGAATATATCTACCTAAAGAAACTAAAGACCTATATATAGAAAACTATAAAACACTGATGAAAGAAATCAAAGAGGACACTAATAGATGGAGAAATATACCATGTTCATGGATCGGAAGAATCAATATAGTGAAAATGAGTATACTACCCAAAGCAATTTACAAATTCAATGCAATCCCTATCAAGCTACCAGCCACATTTTTCACAGAACTAGAACAAATAATTTCAAGATTTGTATGGAAACACAAAAAAACCTCGAATAGCCAAAGCAATCTGAGAAAGAAGAATGGAACTGGAGGAATCAACTTACCTGACTTCAGGATCTACTACAAAGCCACAGTCATCAAGACAGTATGGTACTGGCACAAAGACAGACATATAGATCAATGGAACAAAATAGAAAGCCCAGAGATAAATCCACACACATATGGACACCTTATCTTTGACAAAGGAGGCAAGAATATACAATGGAGTAAAGACAATCTCTTTAACAAGTGGTGCTGGGAAAACTGGTCAACCACTTGTAAAAGAATGAAACTAGATCACTTTCTAACACCGCACACAAAAATAAACTCAAAATGGATTAAAGATCTAAATGTAAGACCAGAAACTATAAAAACTCCTAGAGGAGAACATAGGCAAAACACTCTCCGACATAAATCACAGCAGGATCCTCTATGATCCACCTCCCAGAATTCTGGAAATAAAAGCAAAAATAAACAAATGGGATCTAATTAAAATTAAAAGCTTCTGCACAACAAAGGAAAATATAAGCAAGGTGAAAAGACAGCCTTCTGAATGGGAGAAAATAATAGCAAATGAAGCAACTGACAAACAACTAATCTCAAAAATATACAAACAACTTCTGCAGCTCAATTCCAGAAAAATAAATGACCCAATCAAAAAATGGGCCAAAGAACTAAATAGACATTTCTCCAAAGAAGACATATGGATGGCTAACAAACACATGAAAAGATGCTCAACATCACTCATTATTAGAGAAATGCAAATCAAAACCACAATGAGGTACCACTTCACACCAGTCAGAATGGCTGCGATCCAAAAATCTGCAAGCAATAAATGCTGGAGAGGGTGTGGAGAAAAGGGAACCCTCTTACACTGTTGGTGGGAATGTAAACTAGTACAGCCACTATGGAGAACAGTGTGGAGATTCCTTAAAAAATTGCACATAGAACTACCTTATGACCCAGCAATCCCACTTCTGGGCATACACACCGAGGAAACCAGAATTGAAAGAGACACATGTACCCCAATGTTCATCGCCAGCACTGTTTATAATAGCTAGGACATGGAAACAACCTAGATGTCCATCAGCAGATGAATGGATAAGAAAGCTGTGGTACATATACACAATGGAGTATTACTCAGCCATAAAAAAGAATTCATTTGAATCAGTTCTGATGAGATGGATGAAACTGGAGCCGATTATACAGAGTGAAGTAAGCCAGAAAGAAAAACACCAATACAGTATACTAACACATATATATGGAATTTAGGAAGATGGCAATGACGACCCTGTATGCAAGACAGGGAAAGAGACACAGATGTGTATAATGGACTTTTGGACTCAGAGGGAGGGAGAGGGTGGGATGATTTGGGAGAATGACATTCTAACATGTATACTATCATGTAAGAATTGAATCGCCAGTCAATGTCTGATGCAGGATACAGCATGCTTGGAGCTGGTGCATGGGGATGACCCAGAGAGATGTTATGGGGAGGCAGGTGGGAGGGGGGTTCATGTTTGGGAACGCATGTAAGAATTAAAGATTTTAAAATTTAAAAATAAAAAAATAAATTAAAAAAAAAAACGAAAGTCGAGGCAGTGCAGGGAAAACAGGTTTCCCTGGAATGGACTGAGACATCTGGGGGACTCTGGGAATGGTGGCACGACCCTGGAGTTCCTCTCGCCTTTCCTGTGGAGAGCGCCTCCTCTTGAGAAGCGACGGGAACGCCGGGAATTCTTTCCCGACCATGCAGGGAAAGGATCCCTCCTCTCGAGCTATGAGGCGGAAACGGGCTTCCTCTGGATGTGGGCGACTCACGTGCTTCCTCTCGAGTGGAGACGGGTATGTCGGGGAACTTCTTGAGTTGCAGCAAGGGTGTAAAGGACCCTTTGGAAGTTCCAGAGGTTAGGTGTGATTAGCCTCGAGACGCTTCAGCGGAAATGGGCCTCATCTCGCCTGGAGGGGGAACCTCCTGGATTATCAGCGAGTTGCGGCAGGTGCTTTCGACTTATGACGGGGACCTCAGGGACCCGCTCTGGTGGCCTCAGGAAAGGCCAGTCCCCATGCGAGTTGCTCGGGGGCCTCTCGGGATTCCTCTCCCGTCGATGCTGGGGCCTAAGGCCTTGTGTGGAGTCGGTGCTGGAACCTGAGGATTCCTCTCCAGTGGTGACATGGATCTTTGGGTACTTCTGGAGTCTCCCCAGGGGAGTCAGTCTTCGTCTCGAGTGGGGGCATGCACGTGCGCTTTCCTCCCGAGCTGTAGCAGCAGTGTTACGCTTACCTTCGCGTGGATCAAGGGATCTGTGGCTTTGCCTCGAGGCTTTCCAACAAGGCTTTCCCACAGGGCTGTCCCACGTGCCACCGTGGTGTGAGTTGATCCTCGGCTTGAAAGTCGAGGCAGTGCAGGGAAAACAGGTTTCCCTGGAATGGACTTAGACATCTGGGGTAATCTGGGAATGGTGGCACGACCCTGGAGTTCCTCTCGCCTTTCCTGTGCAGAGCGCCTCCTCTTGAGATGCGACGGGAAAGCAAGGAATTCTTTCCCGACCACGCAGGGAAAGGATCCCTCCTCTCGAGCTAAGAGGCAGAAACGGGGCTCCTCTGGATGTGGGCGGGACTCACGTGCTTTCTCTCGAGTGGAGACGGGTATGTCGGGGAACTTCTTGAGTTGCAGCAAAGGGGTGAAGGACTCTTTGGAAGTTCCAGAATTTAGGTGTGATTAGCGTCGAGACGGCTCAGCCGAAATGGGCCTCATCTCGCCTGGAGGGGAGAACCTCCTGGATTTTCTCAAGCTGCGGCAGGTGCTCTCGACTTACGACAGGGACCTCAGGGACCCGCTGTGGTGGCCTCAGGAAAGGCCAGTCCCCATGCGAATTGCTCGGCGGCCTCTCGGGATTCCTCTCCCGTCGATGCTGGGGCCTAAGACCTTGTGTGGAGTCAGTGCCAGAACATGAGGATTCCTCCCCAGTGCTGACATGGAACTTGGGGTACTTCTGGAGTCTCCCCAGAGGAGTCAGTCCACGTCTCGAATGGGGACATGCACGTGCCGCTTTCCTCCCGAGCTGTAGCAGCCGTGTCAAGCTTCCCTTCTCGTGGATCAAGGGATCTGTGGCTTTCCCTTGAGGCTTTTACACGAGGCTTTCCCACGAGGCTTTCCCACAGGGCTGTCCTATGGGCCACCGTGGTGTGAGTCGATCCTCCGCTTGAAAGTCGAGGCAGCGCAGGGAAAACAGGTTTCCCTGGAATGGACTGAGACATCTGGGGGACTCTGGGAATGGTGGCACGACCCTGGAGTTCCTCTCGCCTTTCCTGTGGAGAGCGCCTCCTCTTGAGATGCGATGGGAACGGCGGGAATTCTTTCCCGACCACGCAGGGAAAAGGATCCCTTCTCTCGAGCTATGAGGCGGAAACGGGGCTCCTCTGGATGTGGGCGGGTCTCTCGTGCTTCCTCTCGAGTGGAGACGGGTATGTCGGGGAACTTCTTGAGTTGCAGCAAGGGTGTGAAGGACCCATTGGAAGTTCCAGAAGTTAGGTGTGATTAGCATCGAGACGCCTCGCTGGAAATGGTCCTCATCTCGCCTGGAGGGGAGAACCTCCTGGATTATCACGAGCTGCGGCAGGTGCTCTCGAATACAACGGGGACCTCAGGGACCCGCTCTGGTGGCCTCAGGAAAGGCCAGTCCCATGCGAGTTGCTCCGGGGCCTCTCGGGATTCCTCTCCCGTCGATGCTGGGGCCTAAGACCTTGAGTGGAGTCTGTGCCGGAACCTGAGGATTCCTTTCAAGGGCTGACATGGATCTGGGGGTACTTGTGTAGTCTCCACAGGGGAGTCAGTCCTAGGCTCTAGTGGGGGCATGCACGTGCGCTTTCCTCCCGAGCTGTAGCAGCAGTGTCACGCTTCCCTTTGCCTGGATCAAGGGAGCTGTGGCTTTCCCTCCAGGCTTTCCCACAAGGCTTTCCCACAGGGCTGTCCCACGTGCCACCGTGGTGTGAGTCGATCCTCGGCTTGAATGTCGAGGCAGTGCAGGGAAAACAGGTTTCCCTGGAATGGACTGAGACATCTGGGGGACTCTGGGAATGGTGGCACGACCCTGGAGTTCCTCTCGCCTTTCCTGTGGAGAGCGAAATCTCTTGAGTTGCGACAGGAACCTCGGGAATTCTTTCCCGACCTCGCAGGGAAAAGATCCCTCCTCTCGAGCTATGAGGTGGAAACGGGGCTCCTCTGGATGTGGGCGGGACTCTCGTGCTTCCTGTCGAGTGGAGCCGGGTATGTCGTGGAACTTCTTGAGTTGCAGCAAGGGTGTGAAGGACTCTTTGGAAGTTCCAGAATGCAGGTGTGACTAGCCTCGAGACGGCTCAGCGGAAATGGGCCTCATCTCGCCTGGAGGGGAGAACATCCTAGATTTTCTCAAGATGCGGCAGGTGCTCTCGACTTACGACGGGGACCTCAGGGACCCGCTCTGGTGGCCTCAGGAAAGTCCAGTCCCCATTGAGTTGCTCGGAGGCCTCTCGGGATTCCTCTCCCGTCGATGCCGGGGCCTAAGACCTTGTGTGGAGTCGGTGCCGGAACCTGAGGATTCCTCTCCAGTGCTGACATGGATCTTGGGGTACTTCTGGAGTCTCCCTAGGGGAGTCAGTCCTCGTCTGGAGTGGGGGCATGCAGGTGCGCTTTCCTCACGAGCTGTAGCAGCAGGGTCACGCTTCCCTTCGCATGATCAAGGGATCTGTGGCTTTCCCTCGAGGCTTCCACGAGGCTTTCCCTCGAGGCTTTCCCACGAGGCTTTCCCTCGAGGCTTTCCCACGAGGCTTTCCCACAGGGCTGTCCTACGTGCCACCGTGGTGTTAGTCGATGCTCCGCTTGAAAGTCGAGGCAGTGCAGGGAAAACAGTTTTCCCTGGAATGGACAGAGACATCTGGGCGACTCTGGGAATGGTGGCACGACCCTAGAGTTCCTCTCGCCTTTCCTGTGGAGAGCGCCTCATCTGGAGATGCGACGGGAACGCCGGGGAATTCTTTCCCGACCACGCAGGGAAAGGATCCCTTCTCGAGCTATGAGGTGGAAACGGGGCTCCTCTGGATGTGGGCGGGACTCTCGTGCTTCCTTCGAGTGGAGACGGGTATGCCGGGGATCTTCTTGGGTTGCAGCTAGGGTGTGAAGGACCCTTTGGAATTTCCAGAAGTTAGGTGTGATTAGCGTCGAGATGCGTCAGCGGAAATGGTCCTCATCTCGCCTGGAGGGGAGAACCTCCTGGATTTTCTCGAGCTGCGGCAGGTGCTCTCGACTTACGACGGGGACCTCAGGGACCCGCTCTGGTGGCCTCAGGAAGGGCCAGTCCCCATGCGAGTTGCTCGGGGCCTCTCGGGATTCCTCTCCCGTCGATGCTAGGGTCTAAGACATTGTGTGGAGTCCGTGCCGAAACTTCAGGATTCCTCTCCAGTGCTGACATGGATCTTGGAGTATTTCTCGAGTCTCCCCAGCGAAGTCAGTCCTCATCTGGTGTAGGGGCATGCACGTGCGCTTTCCTCCCGAGCTGTAGCAGCAGTGTCACGCTTCCCTTCGCGTGGATCAAGGGATCTGTCGCTTTCCCTCAAGGCTTCCCCACGAGGCTTTCCCACAGGGCTGTCCCACGTGCCACCGTGGTGTGAGTCGATCCTCGGCTTGAAAGTCGAGGCAGTGCAGGGAAAACAGGTTTCCCTGGAATGGACTGAGACATCTGGGGGACTCTGGGAATGGTGGCACGACCCTGGAGTTCCTCTCGCCTTTCCTGTGGAGAGCGCCTCCTCTTGAGATCCGACGGGAACGCCGGGAATTCTTTCCTGACCACGCAGGGAAAGGATCCCTCCTCTCGAGCTAGGAGGCGGAAACGGGGCTCCTCTGGATGTGGGCGGGACTCTCGTGCTTCCTCTCACGTGGAGACGGGTATGTCGGGGAACTTCTTGAGTTGCAGCAAGGGTGTGAAGGACCCTTTGGAAGTTCCAGAGGTTAGGTGTGTTTAGTCTCGAGATGCCTCAGCGGAAATGGGCCTCATGTCGCCTGGAATGGAGAGGCTCCTGGATATTCTCGAGTTTCAGCAGGTGCTCTCAAGTTATGACGGGGACTTCAGGGACCCACTCTGGCGGCCGCAGGAAAGGCCAGTCATCATGCGTGTTGCTAGGGGGCCTCTCGTGATTCCTCTCCCGTCGATGCCAGGGCCTAAGACCTTGTGTGGAGATGGGGCCGGAACCTGAGGATTCCTCTCCAGTGCTGACATGGATTTTGGGGTACTTCTGGAGTCTCCACAAGGGAGTGAGGCCTCGTCTCGAGTGGGGGCATGCACGTGCGCTTTCCTCCCGTGCTGTAGCAGCAGTGTCACGCTTCCCATCGCGTGGATCAAGGGATCTGTGGCTTTCCCTCGAGGCTTTCAGACGAGGCTTTCCCACAGGGCTCTCCCCCATACCACCGCGATCCTCGCCTCTGCCACCGCGATCCTCGCCGTGAAAGTCGAAGCAGTGCAGGGAAAGCAGGATCCTCTGGAATGGACTGAGACATCTGGGGGACTCTTGGAATGGTGGCACGACCCATGAGTTCCTCTCGCCTTTCCTGTGCAGCGCGCCTCCTCTTGAGATGCGTCGGAAACGTCGGGAATTCTTTCCCGAGGAAGCAGGGAAGGATCCCTCATCTCGAGCTTGGAGGCGGAAACGGACCTCCTCTGGAGGTGGCTGGACCCTCGTGCTTCCTCTGGAGTGGAGACGGGTATGTCAGGGAACTTCTTGACTTGTAGCAAGGGTGTGTAGGACCCTTTGGAAATTCCAGAGTTTAGGTGTGATTACTGTCGAGACACCGCAGAGAAAATGGGCCTCATCTCGACTGGAGCAGAGAACCTCCTGGATTTTCTCGAGTTGCAGCAGGTGCTCTCGACATACGACCGTGACCTCAGGGACAGTGTAGCAGATATGTCAAGCTTCCCGTCGCGGGGATCAAGGGATCTGTGGCTTTCCCTCGAGGCTTTCCCACGAGGCTTTCCCACAGGGCGGTCCCACGTGCCACCATGGTGTGAGTCGATACTCGGCGTGAAAGTCAAGGCAGTGCAGGGAAAACAGGTTCCTCTGAAATGGACTGACACATCTGGGGGACTCTTGGAATGGTGGCACGACCCTGGAGTTCCTCTCGCCTTTCCTATTGAGAGCCCTTACTCTTGAGATGCCTTGGGAATGCCGAAAAATCTTTCCTGTCTAAGCAGGATAGGATCTCTCATCTCGAGCTGCCAGGCGGAAACGGGGTTCCTCTGGATTTGGGCGGGACCCTCGTGCTTCCTCTCGAGTGGAGACGGGTATGTCGGGGAACTTCTTGAGTTGCAGCAAGGACCCTTATGAATTTCCAGAGTTTAGGTGTGATGAGCCTCCAGACGCCTCAGAGGAAATGGGCCTCATCTCGCCTGGAGGGGAGAACCTCCTGGATTTTCTAGAGTTGGGCAGGGTCTCTCGAGTTACGACGGGGACCTCAGGGACCCGCTCTGGTGGCCTCAGGAAAGGCCAGTGCCCATGGGAGTTGCAAGGGGGCCTTTCGGGATTCCTCTCCCGTCGATGTTGGGGCCTAAGACCTTGTGTGGAGTCGGGGCCGGAACCTGAGGATTCCTCCCCAGTACTGACATGGATCTTGGCGTACTTCTGGAGTCTCCCCTGGGGAGTCAGTGCTCATCTCGTGTGGGGGCATGCACGTGAGCTTTCCTCACGAACTGTAGCAGCAGTGTCACACTTCCCGTCGCGTGGATCAAGGGATCTGTAGCTTTCCCTTGAGGCTTTCCGACGAGGCTTTCCCACAGGGCTGTCCCACGTGCCATAGTGGAGTGAGTGGATCCTCGGCATGAAAGTAGAGGCAGTGAAGGGAAAACAAGTTCCTCTGGAATGGACTGAGACATGTGGGGGTCCCTTGGAATTGTGGCACGACACTGGGGTTTATCTCCCCTTTCCTGTTGAGAGCGCCTCCTCTTGATATGCGACGGGAAAGCCGGGAATTCTTTCCAGAGGAAGCAGGAAAAGAATCCCTCATCTCGAGCTATGAGGTGGAAACCAGGCCTCCTCTGGATGTGGGCGGGACCCTCGTGCTTCCTCTTGAGTGGAGACTGGTATGTCGGGGAACTTCTTGAGTTGCAGCAAGGGTGTGAAGGACCCTTTGGAAGTTCCAGAGGTTAGGTGTGATTAGCCTCGAGACGCCTCAGCGGAAATGGGCCTCATCTCGCCTGAAGGGGAGAACCTCCTGGATTTTCTCGAGTTGTGGCAGGTGCTCTCGAGTTACAATGGAGACCTCAGGGACCCGCTCTGGTGAACTCAGGAAAGGCCAGTCCCCATGCGAGTTGCAACGGGGCCTCTCAGGATTCCTCTCCCCTCGATGCCGGGGCCTAAGACCTTGTGTGGAGTCGGGACCGGAACCTGAGGATTCTTCTCCAGTGCTGACATGGATCTTGGCGTACTTCTGGAGTCTCCCAAGTGGCGTCAGTCCTCCTCTCGAGTGGGGTCATGCACGTGCGCTTTCCTCCCGAGCGGTAGCAGCAGTGTCACGCTTCCCGTCTCGTGGATCAAGGGATCTGTGGCTTTCCCTCGAGTCTTTCCCATGAGGCTTTCCCTCAGGGCTATTCCACGTGCCACCATGATGTGAGTCGATCCTCGGCGTGAAAGTCGAACCAGTGCAGGGAAAACAGGAACCTCCTTCCCCACAGTAGGTGGTACACTGTCCCCTTGGGCGGGTATCTCCAGGGCACTCGCCGCTGGGGGGTTGCCCACAGAGGTGCGGGCCTCAGGCTCCACGTGAGAAAAGCCCCCAATGGCATTAGCTGCCGGTCCAGACGCTGGCCCCTCAGGTCTCTGGCCGGAGCCTTGGGCTCCAGGCAACTAAAAGCCCTTGGAGGTGGCGCTCTGGGACTGCTGTAGGGAAAGGACGCCAAGAGCCCACGGAGGAGTTGGGGAGGGGGCAGGGGGGAAACAGAGGCGAGGACAGCGAGGGATCTAGGTGGAGGCACTGGAGAGAGCGTCCGGTGTCCCGGAATGCCTCGGAGGAGCCAGCGGGGGACAGTCGAGGCCCAGGGACCTGTGGAATGTGAAAAGGCGGGAAACCCCAGAGCAAGGCAGGCTGGGGAAGGGGGCGTTGGTGGCCAATTCAAAGGGACCTAGGGGCGTTTCCTGGGCGGTGAGCTCCCTTGGCACTGCTGAGGGCCCCTGATTGATCCACCCGGGGTTGATCCCAACCCCCGCTGCGAGGGAGGGCCACAAACCAAAGCCCCCGAACTGCCCGCCCACCCCAACGGGGATCTTGGCAGTCCGGGGCACAGCCGTGCCCGGGAAAAACCCACTAGCTCCACAGGACTCCGTCCAGGGTCTCTGCTTGGAAAGAGGCCAGGGGCGGCCCCCTCCATCTACCCACCCAAACCCTATTGACGTCAATGGGGGCGGAGCCGCCTACCCCTCTCCAGAGTCCTGAGCTGCTGGGTCCCCGCCCACTCGGCCAGCAGTCTGCAGCGTGCCCGTGTGCCTCTCCCACCATGGCTTTGTCCGGCTCCTCCAGCACCTCAAGCGGTACGTTTGCCCTCGGTCCCTGGGGTCGGATCACGTCTCAGGGGATTTGCGGGGGGCCCGGGCAAGGGCTCTCGGCCAATGTGTCGACCCCCCTCCCACCCGAGAACGGCGGGACCCATCGGCCGGGCCCGGGGTTCCGAGGCGTCAGGTGTGCCCAAAGTCGGAGGGCGTGGCATCGTTCGTTCATCTTGCTCCTTTGGCACACACATGGCTTCTCCGTTCTCTTTTCTGGGAAGACAGTGTTGTTTCAGGGGCGTGCTGCGGGGGCGGGGGGCGGGGTTGGGGTGGTGGGAGTGGGTGCTGTGCTGGGATGAGGCCCTTTATCCTCACATCTTCCTGTGGGAATGGGAGTCGGGGAGCTCTGTGGCCTTGCTGCCTTCAGTGGCTTCCTCTGCACAGGGACCTAGTGGCTTCTGCCTTCTGTCAGGCGTTACGGGGTTTGGGCTTCTTGCTTTTGTTGCTTGGCCTTGCCTTTGCCTTGGCCTTGGGCCTTGCCTTGAACTTGCCCTTTGTGACTTGAAAGACTTGACCTTGAACGTGACTTGACCTGAATTGAACATGCGTGGGTGTGTGTTTGACACGTCTGTGTGCCTTCCTGGCCTCACTCCACAAGGGGCCTTTCCTCTCGAAGTAGGCCC
>NW_017210151.1:0-2830 GCF_001704415.2 Capra hircus
CGAGCTGTAGCAGCAGTGTCACATTTCCCTTGGCGTGGATCAAGGAATCTGTGGCTTTCTCTCGAGCTTTCGCAAGAGGCTTTCCCACGAGGCTTTCCCACAGGGCTGTCCCACGTACCAGCGTGGTGTGAGTCGATCCTCGGCTTGAAAGTCGAGGCAGTGCAGGGAAAACAGTTTTCATTGGAATTAACTGAGACATCTTTGGGACTCTGGGAATGGTGGCACGACCGCTGGAGTTCCTCTCGCCTTTCCTGTGGAGAGCGCCTCCTCTTGAGATGCAAACCGGAACGCTGGGAATACTTGACCGACCACGCAGGAAAAGGATCCCTCCTCTCGAGCTAGGAGGCAGAAACGGGGCTCCTCTGGATGTGGGCGGGACTGTCGTGCTTCCTCTCTAGTGGAGATGGTATGTCGGGGAACTTCTTGAGTTGCAGCAAGGTGTGAAGGACCCTTTGGAAGTTGCCAGAGGTTAGTTTTGATTAGCTTCGAGACGCCTCATTGGAAATGGGCCTCATCTCGCCTGCAGGGACAACCTCCTGGATTTTCTCGGGTTGCGGCAGGTGCTCTCGACTTGCGACGGGGACCTCAGGGACCCGCCTGGTGGCTCAGGAACGGTCAGTCCCCCATGCGAGTTGGCTCGGGGGCCTCTCGGGATTCCTCTCCGTCGATGCCGGGGCCTAAGACCTTGTGTGGAGTCGTTGCTGGAACCTGAGGATTCCCCTCCAGTGCTGACATGGATCTTGGGAACCTCTGGAGTCTCCCCAGGGGAGTCAGTCCTCGTCTCGTGTGGGGGCATGCACATGGGCTTTCCTCTCGAACTGTAGCAGCAGTGTCGCGCTTCCTTCGCGTGGATCAAGGGATCTGTGGCTTTCCCTCGAGGCTTTCCCACGAGGCTTTCCCACGAGGCTGTCCCAGGTGCCACTGTGGTGTGAATCGATCCTCGGCTTGAAATTCGAGGCAGTGCAGGGAAAACAGGTTTCCCAGGAATGGACTGAGACATCTGGGGAACTCTGGAATGGTGGCACGACCCTGGATTTCCTCTCGCCTTTCCTGTGGAGACGCCTCCTGTTCAGATGCGTGGGAACGCGCCAGGAATCCTTTCCCGACGACACAGGGAGAGAATCAATCCTCTCGAGCTATGAGGCGGAAACGGGGCTCCTCTGGATGTGGGCGGGACTCTCGTCTTTCCTCTCGAGTGAAGACGGGTATGTCGGGGAACTTCTTGAGTTGCAGCAAGGGTGTGAAGTACCCTTTGGAAGTTCCAGAGGTTAGGTGTGATTAGCCTCGAGACGCCTCAGCGGAAATGGGCCTCATCTCGCCTGAAGGGGAGAACCTCCAGGATTTTCTCGAGTTGCGGCAGGTGGCTTTCCACGTAGGACGGGGACACAGGGACAAGGCTCTGGTGGCCTCAGGGAAGGCCAGTCCCATGCGAGTTGCTCGGGGCCTCTTAGGATTCCTCTCCCGTTGATGCCGGGGCCTAAGTCCTTGTGTGGAGTCGTTGCCAGAATCTGAGGATTCCCTCTCCAGTGCTGACATGGATTTAGGGGTACTTCTAGAGTCTCCCCATGGGAGTCAGTCCTCGTCAGATTGGGGGGCATGCACTTGGGCTTTCCTTCCGAGCTGTAGGAGCAGTGTCACGCTTCCCTTCGCGTGGATCAAGGGATCTGTGGCTTTCCCTCGAGGCTTTCCCACGAGGCTTTCGCCACGAGGCTTTCCCACAGGGCTGTCCCACATGCCACCGTGGTGTGAGTCGATCTCGCTTGAAAGCCGAGGCAGTGCAGGGAAGAGAGTTTCCCTGGAATGCACGGAGACATCTGGGGGACTCTGGGAATGGTGTCACGACCCTGGAATTCCTCTCGCCTTTCCTGTGGAGAGCGCCTCCTCTTGGGATGCGACGGGAAGCCGGGAATTTTTCCCGATCACGCAGGGGAAAGGATCCCTCCTCTCAAGCTAGGAGGCGGAAACGGTGCTCCTCTGGATGTGGGCGGGACTCTCGTGCTTCCTCTGGAGTGGAGACGGTATGTGGGGGAACTTCTTGAGTTGCAGCAAGGGTGTGAAGGACCCTTTGAAAGTTCCAGAGGTTAGGTGTGATTAGCCTCGAGACGCCTCAGCGGAAATGGGCCTCATCTCGCCTGGAGGGGAGAACCTCCTGGATTTTCTCGAGTTGCGGCAGGTGCTCTAGACTTACGACGGGGACTTCAGGGACCCGCTCTGGTGGCCTCAGTTAAGGTCTCTCCCCATGCGAGTTGCTCGGGGGCCTCTCGGGATTCCTCTCCCGTCAATGTCGGGGCCTAAGACCCTTGTGTGGAGTCGCTGCCGGAACCTGAGGATTCCTCTCCAGTGCTGACATGGATCTTGGGGTACTTTCTGGAGTATCCCCTGAGGAGTGAGTCTTCGTCTCGTGTGGAGGCATGCACTTCTGCTTTCCTCCTCCGAGCTGTAGCAGCAATATCATGCTTCCCGTCGGGAGGATCATGGGATCAGGGCTTTCCCCTCGTGCTTTCCCACGAGGCTTTCCCATGAGGCTTTCTCAGGGCTGTCCCCACGTGCCACCGTGGTGTGAGTCAATCCTCGGCTTGAAAGTCGAGGCAGTGCAGGGAAAAACAGGGTTTCCTGGAATGGACTGAGACATCTGGGGGACTCTGGAATCGTGACACGACCGTGGAGTTCCTCTGGCCTTTCTGTGCAAGAGTGGCCTCACTTGAGATGCGACGGGAAGCGGGGAATCTTCCCGACCACGCAGGGAAAGGATCCCTCCTCTCTAGCTATGAGGCGGAAAGGGGCTCCTCTGGATGTGGGCGGGACTCTCGTGCTTCGTCTCGAGTGGAGA
>NW_017210152.1:0-2830 GCF_001704415.2 Capra hircus
TGAGAATTCCTCTGCAGTGCTGACATGGGTCTTGGGGGACTTCTGGAGTCTCCCCAGGGGAGTCAGTCCTCGTCTCGAGTGGGGGCATGCACGTGGGCTTTCCTCCCGAGCTGTAGCCGCAGTGTCACGCTTCCTTTGCGTGGATCAAGGGATCTGTGGCTTTCCCCTCGAGGCTTTCCCACGAGGCTTTACCTCGAGGCTTTCCAACAGGGCTGTCCCTCGTGCCACCGTGGTGTAGGTCGATCGTCGGCTTGAAAGTCGAGGCAGTGCAGGGAAAACAGGTTTCCTGGAATGGACTGAGAAATCTGGGGGACTCTGGGAATGGTGGCACGACCCTGGAGTCCCTCTCGCGCTTTCCTGTGGAGAGCGCCTCCTCTTGAGATGCGACGGGAACGCCGGGAAATCTTTCCGACCACGCAGGGAAAGGACCCCTCATTTCGAGCTAGAAGCGGAAACGGGCTCCTCTGGATGTGGGCGGGACTCTCATGCTTCCTCTCGAGTGGAGACGGGTATGTCGGGAACTTCTTGAGTTGCAGCAAGGGTGTGAAGGACCCTTTGGAAGTTTCAGAGGTTAGGTGTGATTAGCCTCGAGACGCTCAGCGGAAATGGGCCTCATCTCGCCTGGAGGGAGAACCTCCAGGATTTTTCGAGTTGCGGCAGGTGCTCTCGACTTACGATGGGGACCTCAGGGACCCCTCTGGTTTCCTCTGGAAAGGCCAGTCCCCATGCGAGTTGTTTGGGGGCATCTCGGAATTCCTCTCCGTCATGCTGGCGCCTTATACCTTGTGTGGAGTCGGTGCCGGAACCTGAGAATAACTCTCCAGTGCTTACATGGTTCTTGGGTTACTTCTGGAGTCTCCAGGTGAGTCAGTCCTCATCTCTATTGGGGGCATGTATGTGCACTTTCCTCCAGAGCTGTAGCAGCAGTGTCACGCTTCCCTTCGCGAGGATCCAGGGATCTGTGGCTTTATCTGGAGGCTTTCCCACGATGCTTTTTCATGAGGAATTCCCACAGGGCTGTCCACGTGCCACCGTGGTGTGAGTCGTTCCTCGGATTGAAAGTCGAGGCAGTGCAGGGAAACAGGTTTCCCTGGAATGGACTGAGAAATCTGGGGGACTCTGGAATGGTGGCACCACCCTGGAGTTCCTCTCGCCTTTCCTGGGAGAGCACCTCCCCTTGAGATGTGACGAAACGCCGGGAATTCTTTCCCGATCACGCAGGGAAAGGATCCCTCCTCTCGAGCTAGGAGGAGGAAACGGGGCTCCTCTGGGTGTGGGCGGGACTCTCGTGCTTCCTCTCGAGTGGAGACGGGTATGTCGGGGATCTTTTTGAATTGCAGCAAGGGTGTGAAGGACCCTTTGGTAGTTCCAGAGGTTAGGTGTGATAAGACTCTAGACACCTCAGCGGAAATGGGCCTCATCTCGCCTGGAGGGGAGAACCTCCTGGATTTTCTCGAGTTTCGGCATGTGCTCTCGACTTAAGAGGGGTACCTCAGGGACCCGCTCTGGTGGCCTCAGGAAAGGACAGTCCCCATGGAGTTGCTCGGGGCCTCTCGGTATTCCTCTCCCGTCGATGCCGTGGCCTAAGACTTTTTTGTGAATTCGGTGCCAGAACCTGAGGATTCCCTCTCAGTGCTGACATGGATCTTGGGGTACTTCTGGAATCTCCCCAGGGGAGTCAGTCCTCGTCTCGAGTGGGGGCATGCACGTGCGCTTTCCTCCCGAGCTGTAGCAGCAGTGTCACGCTTCCCATCGCGTGGATCAAGGGATCTGTGGCTTTCCCTTTCGACGCTTTCCCCACGAGGCTTTCCCACAGGGCTTCACATGTGCCATGTGCCGTGGTGTGAATGCATCTTCGGCTTGAAAGTCGAGGCAGCGCAGGGAAAACAGTTTTCCCTGGAATGGACTGAGACATCTGGGGGACTCTGGAATGGTGGCACGACCCTGGAGTTCCTCTCGCCTTTCCTGTGGTGAGCGGCTCCTCTTGAGATGCAACGGGAACGCCGGAAATTCTTTCCCGACCGACGCAGGGAAAGGATACCTCCTCTCGAGCTAGGAGGCGGAAACGGGGCTCCTCTGGATGTGGGCGGAACAATCGTGCTTTCTCTGGAGTGAGACGGGTATGTCGGGGACTTCTTGAGTTGCAGCAAGGGTGTGAAGGACCCTTTGAAGTTCCAGAAGTTAGGTGTGATTAGCTCGAGACGCCTCACCGAAATGGGCCTCATCTAGAATGGAGGGGAGAACCTCCTGGTTTTTCTCGAGTGGCGCAGGTGCTCTGGACTTACGACGGGGACCTCAGGGACCGCTCTGGTGTGCCTCAGAAAAGGCCAGTCCACATGCGAGTTGCTCGGGGGCCTCTCGGGATTCCTCTCCTGTCGATGCCGTGGACTAAGACCTTGTGTGGATTTGGTGGCCGGAACGCTGAGGATTCCTCTCCCGTATGACATGGGTCTTGGGGGACTTCTGGAGTCTCCCAGGGGAGTCAGTCCTCGTCTCGAGTGGGGGCATGCACGTGGGCTTTCCTCCCGAGCTGTAGCCGCAGTGTCACGCTTCCCTTTGCGAGGATCAAGGGATCTGTGTCTTTTCCCTCGAGGCTTTTCCCAACGAGGCTTTACCTCGAGGCTTTCCAACAGGGCTGTCCCTCGTGGCCACCGTGGTGTAGGTCGATCGTCGGCTTGAAAGTCAAGGCAGTGCAGGGAAAACAGGTTTCGCCTGGAATGGACTGAGAAATCTGGGGGACTCTGGGAATCGTGGCAGCCTGGAGTCCCTCTCCGCTTTCCTGTGGAGAGCGCCTCCTTTGAGATGCGACGGGAACGCCGGGAATTCTTCC
>NW_017210153.1:0-2829 GCF_001704415.2 Capra hircus
ACTTCCAAAGGGTCCTTCACACCCTTGCTTCAACTCAAAATTCCGACATATCCGTCTCCACTCGAGAGGAAGCAGGAGAGTCCCACCCACATCTAGAGGAGCCACTTTTCCGCCTCCTAGCTCGAGAGGAGGGATCCTTTCCCTGTGTGGTTGGGAAAGAATTCCCGGCGTTCCCGTCGAATCTCAAGAGGAGGCGCTCTCCATAGGAAAGGCGAGAGGAACTCCAGGGTCGTGCCACCATTCCCAGAGTCCCCAGATGTCTTAGTCCATTCCAGGGAAACCTGTTTTTCCCTGCACTGCCTTGACTTTCAAGCCGAGGATCGACTCACACCACGTTGGCACATGGGACAGCCCTGTGTGACAGCCTCGTGGGAAATGCTCGTGGGAAAGCTCAAGCGAAAGTCACAGATCCTTTGATCCACGCCTATGGAAGCGTGACACTGCTGCTACACCTCGGGAGGAAAAGCGCACGTGCATGCCCCCACTGGAGACGAGGACTGACTCCCTGGGGAGACTCCAGAAATACCCCAAGATCCATGTCGGCACTGGAGATTAATCCTCAGGTTCCGGCACCGTCTCCACACAAGGTCTTTGGCCCCGCATCGAAAGGAGAGGAATCCCGAGAGGCCCCGAACAACTCGCATGGGGACTGGCCTTTCCTGAGGCCACCAGAGCGGGTCCCGGAGGTCCCCATCATAAGGCGAGAGCACCTGCCGCAACTCGAGGAAATTCAGGAGGTTCTCCCCTCCAGGCGAGATGAGGCCCATTCCGCTGAGGCGTCTCGTGTCTAATCACACCTCTCTGGAACTTCCAAAGGGTCCTTCACACCCTTGCTGCAACTCAAGAAGTTCCCGACATACCGTCTCCACTCCAGAGGAAGCACGAGAGTCCCACCCACATCCAGAGGAGCCCCGTTTCCTCCTCATAGCTCGAGAGGAGGGATCCTTTCCCTGCTGTTCGGGAAAGAATTCCCGGCGTTCTCGTCGCAACTCAAGAGGAGGCGCTCTCCACAGGAAAGCGAGAGGAACTCCAGGGTCGTGCCACCATTCCAGAGTCCCCCAGATGTCTCAGTCCATTCCAGGAAAACTCTTTCCCTGCACTGCCTCGACGTTCAAGCCGAGGATCGACTCACACCACGGTGGTACGTGGGACAGCCCTGTGGAAAGCCTCGTGGGAAAGCCTCATCGAAAGCCTCGAGGAAAGACCCTGATCCCTTGATCCACGCGAAGGGAAGTGTGACACTGCTGCTACAGCTCGGGAGGAAAGCGCACATGCATGCCCCACTAGAGATGAGCACTGACTCCCTGGGGAGACACCAGAAGCCCCAAGATACATGTCAGCACTGGAGAGGAATCCTCGGTTCCGGCACCGACTCCACACAAGGTCTTAGGCCCCGGCATTGACGGGAGAGGAAACCTGAGAGGCCCCCGAGCAACTCGCATGGGGACTGGCCTTTCCTGAGGCCACCAAAGCGGGGCCCTGAGGTCCCCGTCGTAAGTCAAGAGCACATGCCGCAACGCTAGGAAATCCAGGAGGTTCTCCCTGCAGGCGAGATGAGGCCCATTTCCGCTGAGGCATCTCGAGGCTAATCACACCTAACCTCTGAACTTCCAAAGGGTCCTTCACACCCTTGCTGCAACTCAAGAAGTTCCCCGACATATCCGTCTCCACTCGAGAGCAAGCACGATTGTCAAGCCCACATCCAGAGAAGCCCTTTTTCCGCCTCCTAGCTCGAGAGGAGGATCCTTTCCCTGCGTGGTCGGGAAAGAATTCCAGCGTTCCTGTAGCATCTCAAGAGGAGGCGCTCTCCACAGGAAAGGCGAGAGGAACTCCAGCGTCGTGCCACCATTCCCAGAGTCCCCCAGATGTCTAAGTCCATTCCAGGGAAACCTGTTTTCCCTACACTGCCTCGACTTTCAATCCGAGAATCGACTCACACCACGGTGGCACGTGGGACAGCCCTGTGGGAAAGCCTCGTGGGAAAGCCTCGTGGGAAAGCCACATATCCCTTGATCCACGCCTATGGAAGCGTGACACTGCTGCTACAGCTCGGGAGAAAGCCCACGTGCATGCCCCCACTCGAGACGAGGACTGACTCCCTGGGGTGACTCCAGAAGTACCGCAATATCTATGTCAGCACTGGAGAGGAATCCTCAGGTTCTGGCACCGATTACACACACGGTCTTAGGCCCCGGCATCAACGGGAGAGGAATCCCGAGAGGCCCCCGAGCAACTGGCATGGGGACTGGCCTTTCCTGAGGCCACCAGAGGGTCACTGAGGTCCCTGTCGTAAGTCCAGAGCAAATGCTGGAACTCCAGAAAAATCCATGAGGTTACCCCTCCAGGCGAGATGACGCCCATTTCCGCTGAGGCGTCTCCAGGCTAATGACACCTAAACTCTGGAACTTCCAAAGGGTCCTTCACACCCTTGCTGCAACTCAAGAAGTTCCCCGACATTCCCGTCTCCACTCGAGAGGAAGCACGAGAGTACCGCACACATCCAGAGGAGCCCCTTTTCCGCCTCCTAGCTCGAGAGGAGGGATCCTTTCCCTGCGTGTCGGGAAAGAATTCCTGGCATTCCCGTCGGATCTCATGGGGAGGCGCTCCACAAGAAAGGAGAGATGAACTCCAGGGTCGTGCCACCATACCCAGAGTCCCCCAGATGTCTCAGTCCATTCCAGGGAAAACTCTTTTCCCTGCACTGCCTCGACTTTCACGCTGAGGATCGACTCACAAAACGGTGGCACGTGGGACAGCGCTGTACGCAAAGCCTCGTGGAAGACTCGAGGAAAGCCTCGAGGAAAGAAACAGATCCCATGATCCGCGAAG
>NW_017210154.1:0-2828 GCF_001704415.2 Capra hircus
TTATAATTGTTTTCATCATCTGTTTTTTTACTTCGGTAAAGTAAATAAGCCTTATTTAAGATTTTGGTACATGTAGGATGGACTAAGCTTTCCCACTCTTGCAAGTTCCCTTAACCCTTCAGATTCTTCTCGTGGGGCAAAAGATCTCACTTCCTCCAGAGGGACAATCCAAGCTTTTTATTAGTTGATCTGCCCCTGACATCAGAGTCAATTTGAGCATGAGTTGGCCTATAATTTAGGCATGAAACTATGACTACATAAAGAAAAGGTGACTTTATGATTCAGGGATGGCCATGATATGCTTGCACTTCAGAGAAAATGGGTTAAAATGATTTTTTTTTCTTCAAAACTGCACAGCCAGTTCTTTCAGCATATGCAATTGAAACATCTAGTCATTAGGTCAGTTTCATTCCAATCCCAAAAAGGCAAAGGAAAAAGACTGCTGCTGCACAATTGCACTCATCTCACACACTAGTAAAGTAATGCTCAAAATTCTCCAAGTTCACATGAACTGTGAACTTCCAAATGTTCAAGAGGGATTTAAAACATGCAGAGAAACCAGAGATCAAACTGCCAACATCCACTGGATCATTGAAAAAGCAAGAGAGTTCCAGAAAAAAAGACATCTATTTCTGCTTATTGACTATGCCAAAGCTTTGACTGTGTGGATCACAATAAACTGGGAAAAATTCTGAAAGAGATGGGAATACAGACCACCTGACTTGTCTCTTGAGAAACCTGTATGCAGGTCAGGAAGAAACAGTTCGAACTGGACATGGAACAAACAGACTGGTTCTAAAATAGGAAAAGGAATATGTCAAGGCAGTGTATTGTCACCTGCTTATTTAACTTATATGCAGAGTACATCATGAGAAACACTGGGCTGGAGGAAGCACACGCTGGAATCCAGATTGCTGGGAGAAATATCAAGAATCTCAGATATGCAGATGACACCACCCTTATGGCAGAAAGTGAAGAAGAACTAAAGAGTCTCCTGATGAAAGTGAAAGAGGAGGAGAGTGAAAAAGTTAGCTTAAAGCTCAGCATTCAGAAAACTAAAATCATTGCATCCAGTCTCATCACTTCATGGCAAATAGATGGGAAAACATTGGAAACAGCAGCAGACTATTTTGGGGGGCTTGGAAATCACTGCAGGTGATGGCTGCCTCCATGAACTTAAAACATATTTATGACTTGGAAGAAAAAGTGATGACCAAACTAGACAGCATATTAAAAAGCCGAGACGTTGCTTTGCCAACAAAGATCCATCCAGTCAAGGCTATGGTTTTTCCATATGTCATGGATGGATATGAAAGATGTACTATAAAGAAAGTGACAGCTGAAAATTGGATGCTTTTGAACTGTGGTGTTGGAGAAGATGCTTGTAGGTCGCTTAGACTACAAGGAGACGCAACCACTCCATCCTAAAGAAATCAGGTCTGAATATACATTGGAAGGACTAATACTGAACCTGAAACTCCAATACTTTGGCCACTTGATGTGAAGAGCTGACTCACTTGGAAGTTGCTTTGATTTGCCTGTGAGTGTGGGAGCCCTCCCTGGGCAAAGGGCCTCAGGGGTCATTGCCACTGAATCACGACCTCCAAGCAAGCGCATTCCAGCTGTGTGACATTCAGGAAGCAGGAGACTGGGAAAACTATCTTCCTTAAGAGAAGGAAAGTCATCCACAGAGAGTGTGTTTTCAGGCCTCTCTTTGCAGCAAGTGTTTTGCTTCTCAGACATCAGAGCTGCAGGCTTGCTCTGAGGGCCTCAATTGCAGAGTCAGGGCTGTGTGTCTCACTGCACTTTCCAAGCATTGCAGACACATTCCTAGGTTGGAGCAGTGCTTCCCATGAGAAAGAAGCCTCGGAGTGTGTCTGAGCGGGCTGAGTGCCATGCTAGGGTCACCTAGTCGAGGGCACCTTGCACATCCAATGGGCCCCAGGCGAGTAGCTATGGACCGGCCCTTCGGTTGAGATATCCCAAAGCAGGGAACAAAGCTAGCTCTGTCAGAAGGAGGAAAACAGCAATGGGATGGATTTTCAAGCAGTTGCTAAGTCACACCACGTTAGGGCTCCCCGGAAAAGAATGCAAATTTTGGCCTCTAGGCCCAGTATCCAGATGTGTGCACAGGATATTTTCCCCACAGGATCCAAGAATGTTCCAGACAGACCTAAGCTCACTAGCTCTCTCCTGCAGAGGAAATGAAATATTGTTGCTGAACCACGAAAAGATGCTGGGATTCTTGGCTTATGGAGGAGAAGAATTCAATCCAGGGCCCAAGACGAGGCTTGATTGCTCAGAGCTTTTGTGCAATAGAGTTTTATTAAAGGAGAAAAGGAGATAGAGAAAGCTTCTGACAGAGACATCACAAGGGCAGAAAGCGTACCCCCTTGCTAGTGTTAGTAATGGAGTTATATACTCTCCAATAAGTTATGACAACGAACAAAAGAATGTCTGGAGGTTGTAAAGACTCACTAGACCTACTCCCATAATTGACATTTTAAGATAACAGGATTAGCCAGAAGGTTTTTTCCAGAGACCGTCCTCAAGAAGGATGCATGAATTGTTATATAATCCTAAGGAATGTAGAGGGAAAAACAGTTTGTCCTTTCTTCTCCTTGAGAATTCTAGACCCCTCTCTCCTTGGGGACCCTTGAACTTCTTAGAAACCTGCCTTGGCAATGACTCTCTCAGAAATGATTGAACAGCCGTTTGGAGCTTCCTTTGACTTTCCTGGGAGGGAGGGAGCCCTCCCTGAGCACAGGGCCTCAGGGGCCATGGCCAATGAAAAATAATCTCCCAGCAAGTGCTTTTCAGCCCGTGTG
>NW_017210155.1:0-2828 GCF_001704415.2 Capra hircus
AAGAGGAGGCGCTCTCACAGGAAAGGCGAAGAGGAACTCCAGGGTCGTGCCACCATTCCAGAGTCCCCCAGATGTCTCAGTCCATTCCAGGGAAACCTGTTTTTCCCTGCACTGCCTCGACTTTCAAGCTGAGGATCAACTCACACCACGGTGGCACGTGGACAGCCCTGTGGGAAAGCCTAGTGGGAAAGCCTCGTGGGAAAGCCTCGAGGGAAAGCCAACAGATCCCTTGATCCCGCGAAGGGAAGCGTGACACTGCTGCTACAGCTCGAGAGGAAAGCGCACGTGCAGGCCCCCACTCGAGACGAGGACTGACCCCCTGGGGAGACTCAGAAGTACCCCAAGATCTATGTCAGCACTGGAGAGGAATTCTCAGGTCCGCACCGACCACACAAGGTCTTAAGCCAGCGTGACACTGCTGCTACAGCTCGAGAGGAAAGCACACGTGCAGGCCCCAACTCGAGACGAGGACTGACTCCCCTGGGGAGACTCAGAAGTACTCCAAGTTCCATGTCAGCACTGGAGAGGAATCCTCAGTTCCGGCACCGACTCCACACAATGTTTAGGCCCCGACTTCGACGGGAGAGGAATCCCAAGAGGCCCCGAGCAACTCGAATGGGTACTGGCCTTTCCTGAGGCCACCAGAGCGGGTCCTGAGGTCCCCGTCGTAAGTCGAGAGCACCTGCCGCAACTCGAGAAAATCCAGGAGGTTCTCCCCTCAGGCGAGATGAGGCCCATTTCAGCTGAGGCGTCTCGAGGCTATTCACACCTAACCTCTGGAACTTCCAAAGGGTCCTTCACACCCTTGCTGCAACTCAAGAAGTTCCCCGACATACCCGTCTCCACTCGAGAGGAAGCACGAGAGTCCCGCCCACATCCAGAGGAGCCCTGTTTCTGCCTGCTAGATCGATGGAGGGATCCTTTACCTGCGTGCTCGGGAAAAAAATTCCCCGTTTCCCTCGCATCTCAAGAGGAGGCGCTCTCCACAGGAAAGGTGAGAGGAACTCCAGCGTCGTGCCACCATTCCCAGAGTCCCCCAGATGTCTCAGTCCATTCCAGGGAACCTGTTTCCCTGCACTGCCTCCACTTTCAAGCCGAGGATCGACTCACACCACGGTGGCACGTGGGACAGCCCTGTGGAAAGCCTCGTGGGAAAGCCTCGAGGGAAAGCCACAGATCCCTTGATCCACGCGAAGGGAAGCGTGACACTGCTGCTAAGCTCGAGAGGAAAGCGCACGTGCAGGCCCCCCACTCGAGACGAGGACTGACTCCCCTGGGGAGACTCAGAAGTACCCAAGTTCTATGTCAGCACTGGAGAGGAATCCTCAGGTTCCGGAACAGACTCCACACAAGGTCTTAGGCCCTGGCATCGACGGGAGAGGAATCCCGAGAGGCCCCGAGCAACTCGCATGGGGACGGCCTTTCCTGAGGCCACCAGAGCGGGTCCCTGAGGTCCCTCGTAAGTCGAGAGCACCTGCCGCAACTCGAGAAAATCCAGGAGGTTCTCCCCTCCAGGCAGATGAGGCCCATTTCCGCTGAGGCGTCTCGAGGCTAATCACATTTAACATGTGGAAATTCCAAAGGGTCCTTCACACCTTGCTGCAACTCAAGAAGTTCCCGACATACCTGTCTCCACTCGAAAGGAAGCACGAGAATACAGCCCACATCCAGAGGAGCCACGTTTTCGCCTCCTAGCTCGAGTGGAGGATCCTTTCCCTGCGTGGTGGGGAAAGAATTCACAGCGTTCCCGTCGCATCACAAGAGGAGGCGCTCTCCACAGGAAAGGCGAGAGGAACTCCAGGGTCGTGCCACCATTCCATAGACCCCAGATGTCTCAGTCCATTCCAGGGAAACCTGTTTTCCCTGCACTGCCTCGACTTTCAAGCCGAGGATCGAGTCACACCACGGTGGCACGTGGGATAGCCCTGTGGGAAAGCCTAGTGGGAAAGCCTCGTGGGAAAGCCTCGAGGGAAAGCCACAGATCCCTTGATCCCCGCGAAGGGAAGAGCGACACTTCTGCTACAGCTCGGAAGGAAAGCGCACGTGCATGCCACCACTCTAGACGAAGACTGACTCCCCTGGGGAGACTGCAGAAGTACCCCAAGATCCATGTCAGCACTGGAGAGGAATGCTCAGGTTCGGGCACTGTTCCACACAAGATCTTAGGCCCCAACATCGACGGGAGATGAAACCCGAGAGGCCCCGAGTAACTCGCATGATGACTGACCTTTCTTGAGGCCACCATAGCGGGTCCCTGTGGTCCCCGTCGTAAATCGAGAGCACATGCCGCAACTCGAGAAAATCCAGGAGGTTCTCCCCTCCAGGCGAGATGAGGCCCATTTGCGCTGAGGCGTCTCGAGGTTAATCACACCTAACATCTGTAAATTCCAAAGGGTCCTTCACACCCTTGCTGCAACTCAAGAAGATCCCGACATACCCGTCTCCACTCGAGAGGAAGCACGAGAGTTCACCCACATCCAGAGGAGCCCCGTTTCCGCCTCCTAGCTCGAGAGGAGGATCCTTTCCCTGCGTGGTCGGGAAAGAATTCCGAAGTTCCCGTCGCATCTCAAGAGGCAGGCGCTCTCCACAGGAAAGGCGAGAGGAACTCCAGGGTCGTGCCACCATTCCCAGAGTCCCCCAGATGTCTCCGTCCATTCCAGGGAAACCTGTTTTCCCTGCACTGCATCGGCTTTCAAGCCAAGGATCGACTCACACCACGGTGGCACGTGGACAGCCCTGTGGAAAGCCTCGAGGGGATAGCCTCGTGGGAAAGCCTCGTGGGAAAGCCTCCTGGGAAAGCCTCAATGGAAAGCCACAGATCCCTTGAT
>NW_017210156.1:0-2827 GCF_001704415.2 Capra hircus
TCCCTCCTCTCGAGCTAGGAGCGGAACGGGCTCCTCTGGATGTGAACGGGACTCTCGTGCTTCCTCTCAGTGGAGACGGGTATGTCGGGGAACTTCTTGAGTTGCAGCAAGGGTGTGAATGACCTTGGAAGTTCAGAGGTTAGGTGTGATTAGCCTCGAGACGCCTCAGCGGAAATGGGCCTCATCTCGCCTGGAGGGGAAAACCTCCTGGATTTTCTCGAGTTGCGGAAGGTGCTCTCGACTTATGACGGGGACCTCAGGGACCCGCTCTGGTGGCCTCAGGAAAGGCCAGTCCGCATGCGAGTTGCTCGGGGGCCTCTCGGGATTCCTCTCCCGTCGATGCCGGGGCCTAAGACCTTGTGTGGAGTCGGTGCCGGAACCAGAGGATTCCTCTCCAGTGCTGACATGGATCTTGGGGTACTCTGGAGTTCCCCAGGGGAGTCAGTCCTCGTCTCGAGTGGCATGCAACCGTGCCTTTCCTCCGCTGTAGCAGCAGTGTCCCGCTTCCCTTCGCGTGGATCAAGGGATCTGTGTCTTTCCCTCAAGGCTTTCCCACGAGGCTTTCCCACAGGGCTGTCCCACGTGCCAGTGGTTGTGAGTCGATCCTCGGCTTGAAAGTCGAGGCAGTGCAGGGAAAAAGTTTTCCCTAATTGACTGAGACATCTGGGCCTCTGGGAATGGTGGCACGACCCTGGAGTTCCTCTTGCCTTTCCTGTGGAGAGCGCTCTCTTGAGATGCAACGGGAACGCCGGAATATTTTCCCGACCACGGTGGGAAAGGATCCCTCCTCTCGAGCTAGGAGGCGGAAACGGGGCTCCTCTGGATGTGGGCGGGACTCTCGTGCTTCCTCTCGAGTGGAGACGGGTATGTCGGGGAACTTCTTGAGTTGCAGCAAGGGTGTGAAGGACCCTTTGGAAGTTCCAGAGTTAGATGTGATTAGCCTCGAGACGCCTCAGCCGAAATGGGCCTCATCTCGCCTGGAGGGGAGAACCTCCTGGATTTTCTCGAGTTGCGGCAGGTGCCCTCGACTTACGACGGGGACCTCAGGGACCCGCTCTGGTGGCCTCAGGAAAGGCCAGTCCCCATGCGAGTTGCTCGGGGGCCTCTCGGATTCCTCTCCGTCGATGCGGGCCTAATAGCTTGTGTGGAGTCCGTGCCGGAACCTGAGGATTCCTCTCCAGTGCTAACATGGATCTTGGGTACTTCTGGAGTCTCCCCAGGGGAGTCAGTCCTCGTCTCGAGTAGGGCATGCACGTGCGCTTTCCTCCCGAGCTGTAGCAGCAGTGTCACGCTTCCTACGCGTGGATCAAGGGATCTGTGGCTTTCCCTCGAGGCTTTCACACGAGGCTTCCCACGAGGCTTTCCCACAGGGCTGTCCACCTGCCATCGCGGTGTGAGTCGATCTCGGCTTGAATGTCGAGGCAGTGCAGGGAAAACAGGTTTCCCTGGAATGGACTGAGACATCTTGGGGACTCTGGGAATGGTGGCACGACCCTGGATTTCCTCTCGTCTTTCCTGTGGAGAGTGCCTCCTCCTGAGATGCGACGGAACGCCGGGAATTCTTTGCCGACCACGAAAGGAAAGGATCCCTCCTCTCGAGCTAGGAGGCGGAAACGGGGCCCCTCTGGATGTGGCGGGACTCTCGTGCTTCCTCTTGAGTGGAGACGGGTATGTCGGGGAACTTCTTGAGTTGCAGCAAGGCTGTGAAGGACCCTTTGGAAGTTCCAGAGATTAGGGGTGATTAGCTTCCAGTCGCCTCAGCGGAAATGGGCCTCATCTCGCCTGGAGGGGACAACCTCCTGGATTTTCTCGAGTTGCGGCAGGTGCTCTCGACTTACGACGGGGACCACAGGGACCCCTCTGGTGGCCTCAGGAAAGGCCAGTCCCCATGCGAGTTGCTCGGGGGCCTTTCGGATTTCTCTCCGTCGATGCGGGGCCTAAGACCTTGTGTGGAGTCGGTGCGGAACCTGAGGATTCCTCTCCAGTGCTGACATGGACTTGGGGTTCTTCTGGAGTCTCCCAGGGAGTCAGTCCTCGTCTCGAGTGGGGGCATGCACGTGCGCTTTCCTCCGAGCTGTAGCAGCAGTGTCACGTTCCCTTCGCGTGGATCAAGGGATCTGTGGCTTTCCCTGGAAGCTTTCACACGAGGCTTTTCCATGAGGCTTTCCCACATGATTGTCCCACGTGCCACCGTGTGTGTGGAGTCGATCTCGGCTTGAATGTCGATCAGTGCAGGGAAAACAGGTATCCCTGGAATGGACTGAGACATCTGGGGGACTCTGGGAAAGGTGGCACGACCCTGGAGTTCCTCTCGCCTTTCCTGTGGAGAGCGCCTCCTCTTGAGATGCGACGGGAACGCCGGGATTTCTTTCCCGATGACGCAGGGAAAGGATCCCTCCTCTCGAGCTAGTAGGCAGAAACGGGGCTCCTCTGGATGTGGCGGGACTCTCGTGCTTCCTCTCGAGTGGAACGGTATGTAGGGAACATCTTGAGTTGCAGCCAGGGTGTGAAGCACCGTTTGGAAGTTCAGAGATTAGGTGTGATGAGCCTCGAGACGCCTCAGCAGAAATGGGCCCATCTCGCCTGGAGGGGAGAACCTCCTGGATTTTCTCGAGATAGGGTAGTTGCTCTCGACTTACGACGGGGACCTCAACGTCCCGCTCTGGGGGCCTCAGAAAAGGCCACTCCCCATGCGAATTGCTCGGCGGCCTCTCAGGATTCCTCTCCGTCGGATGCCGGGCCTAAGACCTTGTGTGGAGTCCGTGCCGGAACCTGAGGTTTCCTCTGCAGTGCTGACATGGATCTTGGGGTACTTCTGAGTCTCCCC
>NW_017210157.1:0-2827 GCF_001704415.2 Capra hircus
TTTATTATTTTCCACCATTGTGTGCTGTGAATAATATGTCTAGTTGGAAGTATTCTCTAGGCTCATGTGCTTTCAGCTCCGCCTCCAGCGGCCCAGCATTGTCTCGATGATGTATGAACTCTCTGCAGATAGAAAGTTAAATAAGGCAGGGTGACAATAATACAGCCTTGCATGTGACTTCCTTTCCTTTCGGAACGCAGACTAGTTGTTGCCATGTCCAGTTTTTTTTGTTTTTTTTTTTTTTTAAGATCATTTTTATTTTTTATTTTAATTTTAAAATCTTAAATCTTATTGCTGACCTAGCGTGCGTGTCCCAAAGCATGACGACCTTTCCCTGCGATCCCCACCTCCCTGCGCCACCAACATAGTCTGCCCGTGGGTCAATTGACCAGACCTATGGCCAAACACGCGTGGCCCGAGGCGCACGCGCAAGGCCGTCCAAGCTGGGCACCCCTACGTCAGACCTCATTGGACTAGTCGCGATTCAAGTCCATTACATTGAGCAGTATAACACAGAGTTAAGGAAATTACCCCGATCTCTCCCGAAAATCATTCGCGCCACCTCGGAGTTTCACGACATCCCTCCCGCTCTGAGTCGCAAAAGTCCGTTAATTACAGACCACATGTCTGTGTCCAGTTTGTTAATTGGTTGATACACCGTCCATTCCTAGACCTCGCCAAAGTAACAGTGTTTCTCTCGAGGGATGCAGATCAACGAGGTCAGGTGGTCGCTGGGTAGCTCATCCCATCTTCAAGATGAAGTCTCTCCCAGGTCGCACAGGGAAAATAACTGTGATCCATAATAGACAGAGACACTGTCTCCTAGTTTCTCACCCACATAAAAACTGCGCCGGGAAGTGATCTATTTCTGGAAGCCCCCTCGCGTTGCTTTCTTTGCATGATCCGCAGATGTGTTGGGCGCGAATTTTGATCATACCATGGCTTACCTCTATCGGCATGGCCATTTCATAACAGAAGCATGCTGCTTGTATCCAGGCCAATCTGAGGTTAAGACTTTGTGTAGTGATTTGATCATGAGCGTGTGAGTCCGCTAGGTAGCTGCCTGCAAGAGGGGTCTTGCGCAGAGCTTTTAAGCTTATTTCCTAATTATAAAAACGGTCAATATTTAAAAAAACCGAAAAGCTTTAATTAAGATTTCATTGTCTGCTAATTATAAAGTGCAATTAGCCTTGCTAAATAAAAATATAAAAGAAGAACCAACACAAATCCCAAAGACAAAGAACTAGCACCCAGGAATTGACAACTGCAGAACTAGTCAAGATATAAAGACACTTAGTCAACAATTATCTTTCTGTACGTATTACGCTATAGTCAAATTGTCTATTTCGCCTGCTTCGAGGCTTTGGGAGTCAAGCAGTCCCCTCCCCACCCGCACCCCGTTTGACTAAGTGCCTTCCAAAACTGGAAGCTAGCAGTCATCGTGGACCAGCCATGCTGGGTGGGGAGCCATCTCAGATTCTAAACAGTGGTATAACTCTCAAGAGTCTTCTCGCACACCAAGTTCAAGCCTCAATTATTCGGTAGGGCTCGCAGCCTTGTTCACAGTCCAACTCTCAACATCCCATACATGGGACCGCAAGGAGAAAAACCAATGAGGGCCTTGACTAGGGATGGACCCTATAGTCTTGTTGGCAAAGTAATGTCCTCTGCTTTTTGAATATGCTTCTAAGGTTGGTCATAACTTTTCTTCCAAGGAGTAAAGCGTCTTTTTAATTTCATGGCTGCATCACCATCTGCAGTGATTTTGGAGCCCCCCAAAATAAAGTCTGACACTGTTTCCACTGTTTCCCATCTATTTCCATGAAGTGATGGGACCAGATGCCATGATCTTCGTTTTCTGAATGTTGAGCTTTAAAGCCAACTTTTTCACTCTCCTCTTTCACTTTCATCAAGAGGCTTTTTAGTTCCTCTTCACTTTCTGCCATAAGGGGTGGTGTCATCTGCATATCTGAGGTTATTGATATTTCTCCTGGCAATCTTGATTCCAGCTTGTGCTTCTTCCAGCCCAGCGTTTCTCATGATGTACTCTGCATAGTAAGTTAAATAAGCAGGGTGACAATATACAGCCTTGACGATACTCCTTTTCCTATTTGGAACCAGTCTGTTGTTCCATGTCCAGTTCTAACTGTTGCTTCCTGACCTGCATATAGGTTTCTCAAGAGGCAGGTCAGGTGGTCTGGTATTCCCATCTCTTTCAGAATTTCCACAGTTTATTGTGATCCACACAGTCAAAGGCTTTGCATAGTCAATAAAGCAGAAATAGATGTTTTTCTGGAACTCTCTTGCTTTTTCCATGATCCAGTGGATGTTGGCAATTTGATCTCTGGTTCCTCTGCCTTTTCTAAATCCAGCTTGAACATCTGGAAGTTCACAGTTCACAGTATTGCTGAAGCCTGGCTTGGAGAATTTTGAGCATTACTTTACTAGCGTGTGAGATGAGTCAATTGTGTGGTAGTTTGAGCATTCTTTGGCATTGGCCTTTCTTTGGGATTGGAATGAAAACTGACCTTTTCCAGTCCTGTGGCCACTGCTTGAGTTTTCCAAATTTGCTGGCATATTGAGTGCAGCACTTTCACAGCATCATCTTTCAGGATTTGGAAATAGCTCACACTGGAATTCCATCACCTCCACTAGCTTTGTTCTTGTAGTGATGCTTTCTAAGGCCCACTTGACTTCACATTCCAGGATGTCTGGCTCTAGATGAGTGATCACACCATCGTGATTATCTGGGTCATGAAGATCTTTTTGTACAGTTCTTCTGTGTATTCTTGCCACCTCTTCTTAATATCTTCTGCTTCTGTTAGGT
>NW_017210158.1:0-2825 GCF_001704415.2 Capra hircus
ACCCCATGAACAACCCCCTGTCCCACTACTGATCTCCTCCTCGCACAACACGTGAGTGGCGCCCTCAGGACCCTGGGCCCGACCCCAGGAGGTGGGGCTTTGCCTGACTCCCCGCCCCCTGCCTCCCTGTCTAGGTACCTGACCGGGGACCAGTTCTCCAGCGAGTCCTCCCTGGAAGCCTACGCTCGCTGCCTGCGGATGGGCTGCCGCTGCATCGAGTGTGCGTGGGGCCTGGGGCGGGGGCCTGGGGCCCAGGGCCCAGGGCGGAGTGGACGGGGAGATGGGGGTTGGAGCCTGCCTGCTTGACTGTTGTCGCCTTGCCTTGCTCCCCAGTGGACTGCTGGGACGGCCCAGACGGGATGCCAGTCATTTACCACGGACACACTCTGACCACCAAGATCAAGTTCTCAGACGTCCTGCACACCATCAAGGAGCATGCCTTTGTGGCCTCAGAGTGAGCGGCCGGAGCTCGGCTCCACCTCTCCTGGTCCCTGTGAAGGCCCCCAGGCCCCGGCCCTGCCTTCCACCTCCTGCCAGCTGCTGGAGCCTTGCTGCCGGAGCTGCTCACTTCCTGCACCCTTGGCCCACCTGCCTGCTCCGTGGGCCCTGCTCCTCAGGCTGTGGAACACACTCAAGCTCTTCATCTTCAGAGATCAGTCCTGTAGCCCTGGGCCTGGGAGGTGGTTGTCCCTGCCAGCTCCTTTCCTGTCAGAACCCAGAGAGTCATCTGTACTCCGCGTGTTTCGCTCCGCAGTTCCTGTTGTTTCCCCACACCATGGTCACTAGCCTCTCCCACCTCATTGAGGGGATCACCAGGGGCCCCCAGTAGCTAAACTTGGAGGCTGATCATCACCGCTCCTGACCTGGGTGTAGGATGTCCCTCCTTGCTGCCGGGCAGCTCCATGAAGGGACCAAAGTCTGGGGATGCCTGTCTGTGGCAGTCCCAGTTGGCCTGGGTTTTTTGCTGCACCCATAAAGTTCTGCCTCTTTCTCTGGGATAGCTCCCCTCTAGGGAGAACCTTGGGCCTTAGGCCCCTGACGCCTCACTCTGGAGGGTCTGAGCCATGACCCCTGGGAATCACGGGGTCTCCTGTGTTACACACTGGTCCCCTGCCCTGCAGGTACCCGGTCATCCTGTCTATCGAGGACCACTGCAGCATTGCCAAGAAGGAACATGGCCCAGTATTTCAAGAAGGTGCTCGGGGACACACTCCTCACCAAGCCTGTGGACATTGCGGCCGACGGGCTCCCCTCCCCAAACCAGCTCAAGAGGAAGATCCTTATCAAGGTAAGTCTTGGGGGTGGGGGTCATGCCTTTGCTTCAGTGGGTGGGTCCTCCAGGACTGGAGGAGGAGCGGGGGGCTTGGGATGCAGTCCTGGCCTGTCGCCCACAGCACAAGAAGTTGGCTGAGGGCAGTGCCTACGAGGAGGTGCCTACATCGGTGATGTACTCTGAGAACGACATCAGCAACTCCATCAAGAACGGCATCCTCTACCTGGAAGACCCAGTGAACCATGTGAGTGTGGGGCCAGGCTGGGCCGGCAGGGCAGCCACACAGAAGACTCTGTCACAGGCCCCCCGCCCGTCTCTTCCAGGAGTGGTACCCCCATACTTCGTCTTGACCAGCAGCAAGATCTACTACTCAGAGGAGACAGCAGCGACCAGGGCAACGAGGATGAGGAGGAGCCCAAGGAGGTGAGGGCTGGCCCAGGGCCGGGGTCCGGGTTGGGTCTGGGTCACCGAGTGTCTCTGCTGTCACCCTCTGCCTTGCAGGCCAGTGGCAGCACAGAGCTGCATTCCAACGAGAAGTGGTTCCACGGGAAGCTTGGGCGGGCCGGGACGGGCGGCACATCGCCGAGCGTCTGCTCACAGAATACTGCATTGAGACCGGGGCCCCGGACGGCTCCTTCCTCGTGCGTGAGAGCGAGACCTTCGTGGGTGACTACACTCTGTCCTTCTGGTAAACCTCCTGGCTCATGCACACGTGGATCTGACACCACCAGGGGCACTGTGGGTCCTGGGCACGCGCGCAGATGTGCGGTCGGTGTGGAGCCCCCGCAGGGCCACCCGCACCTGAGCCATCGCTGAATGCCTCCTGCAGGAGACCTGGTGCCCTCTGGTGGGTGGCGTGTGGCTGCCGCCCCGCCTGCTGCTCACGGCCTCCTGTCCCCTCAGGCGGAATGGCAAAGTCCAGCATTGCCGGATCCACTCCCGGCAGGACGCGGGCACCCCAAGTTCTTCCTGACAGACAACCTCGTCTTCGACTCCCTCTATGACCTCATCACGCACTACCAGCAGGTTCCCCTGCGCTGCAATGAATTTGAGATGCGCCTGTCAGAGCCGGTCCCACAGACCAACGCGCACGAGAGCAAAGAGTGAGGGAGGGGCCTGGGCTGCGGGTCAGGGTGCGGACCTGGGGCGGATGGGGGTATGGGCCTGGGGCAGGGTTGGGGCGCAGACCTGGGCAGGATGGGGGTGTGGGCCTGGGGCAGGATGGGGGGCGGACCTGGTGGAGGGTGTGGACCTGGGGCAGGGTGGGGGCATGGACCTGGGCGGATGAGGTGTAGACCTGGGGCGGGGCTTGCGCGAGGGCGGGGCGGGTTTACGACAGGGCCTCCATACCTGGGGGCCAGGTGGGGATCGGCCCGCCTCACCGCGCTAAGAGACAAAAAAAAGAATCAATCGCGCACATGACATAAAACAGGTATATTGGAGGCAAGGCAGGAGTGTGGGAACCCCTGCAGCAGAACCAACCAATAAACAATCACAAAAAAAGTAAAGATAACCAAGTGACTAAAACAATACCCCAAAAACCCATGGGGCT
>NW_017210159.1:0-2824 GCF_001704415.2 Capra hircus
AGATGATCCTTCACACCCTTATCTGCAACTCAAAGAAGTGTCGCCGGGACAAGTACCCGTCTCCAACTCGAGAGAAGGCAGGAGATTCTTCCCACACTCGCAGAGGAGCGCCCGTCTTCCGGCCCTCTTGGCGTCGAGAGGAAGGGATCCTTGCCTCTGCGTGGTCGGCGAAAGATTCCGGCGTTTACACTCACATGCGTCAAAGGGGGCGCGCATTCCATAGGAAGGTCGAGAGGCAACTCCCAGGTCGTGGCAACGTTTGCGCGAAGACAGGTCTCGCCCAGATATCTCAAGTCCGATGTCGCAGGGGAAAGCCTGTTTTCCCTGCACTGGCCTGCGACGTCTTACAATAACATGCAGGATCGAACTCAGCGATCACGCGATGGCGAGCATGGGACAGGCCCTGTGCGGAGAAGAGCTCTGCGTGGAAAACCTCGGGTGGAAAGGCCCTTCAATGGCAAAGACGTCAGATCCTTATGACACAGCGAAGGGAAGAGCGAGAAACTAGGCCTGCGCTACAGGGGCTCGAAGGAAGCGTCGGCACGTGCATGCCCCAACTGCGAAAGACGGAAGGAATTGGACTTCCTGGGAACAACTCCACGAGAGTACCCCAGAGATCCATGTCAGGCACTGGTAGACGGCAAGTCTCTCAGTGTGTCGCGGCACCGAGTTCCACTATCAAGATCTTAGGCCGCCGGCATCGACGGGTGAAGCGGAAGTCCCGAGAGGGGGCCCCGAGCACTCCACATGGGACGATGGGCGCTGTCTGATGCTCCACCAGAAGCGGGGTCACGCTGAGGTTCCCCGTCGTAAGGTCGAGAGCTCCGCCTGCATACGTCGAGAAAATCCAGCGAGGTTCTCCCCTCCTAGGCCGCAGATAAGGCCGCTATTTCTGCTGAGTGGTACTCCAGCCGCACACAACCACCTAATCTCCTGAGAGACTAACAACAGACGCTCATTCCACCGACCCTTGGCGCAAATGTCAGATAGGTTTGCGCCCACATAGCCGCGTTGCTGCACTCGAAGTGGAAGCATGAGAGTCCGCCCCACCACTGAGATGCCGACGCGTTTTCCGCCTCCGTAAGTCTCGGAGAGAAAGGATGTCCTTTCCCGTACGTGGTCGGGTCAAAGAGAAATTACGCCAGAGCGGTTGCCGTGGGGTCGCCAAGTCCTCGAGGTGGGGCGGGGGACTCTCATGCTTCAACTCGAATGCGACGGGTATGTTGGGAGAACTACTATGAGTGCCAGCAAGAGGTGTGAATGAGTCTTTTGTAGTTCCAGAGACGAGATTAGGTGTGATTCGGCTGGAGACGCCTCAGCAGAAATGGGCCTCATCTCGCCTGGAGGGGAGAACCTCCTGGATTTTCTCGAGTTGAGGCAGGAGCTCTCGACTTACGACGGGGACCTCAGGGACCCGCTCTGGTGGGCATCAGGAAAGGCCAGTCCCCATGTGAGTTGCTCGGGGCGCCTCTCGGGATTCCTCACCCGTCGATGCCGGCGGCCTAAGATCTTGTGTGGAATCGGTGCGGAACCTGAGAATTCCTCTCCAGTGCTGACATGGATCTTGGGGTACTTCTGGAGTCTCCCAGGGAAGTCAATCCCTCGTCTCGAGTGGGGCATGCACGTGCGCTTTCCTTCCGAGCTGTAGCAGCAGTGTCGCTCTCCCTTCGCGTGTATCAAGGGATCTGTGTCTTTCCATTGAGGCTTTCCACGAGGTTTTCCACGAGGCTTTCCCACAGGGCTGTCCATGTGCCACCGTGGTGTGAGTCGATCGCCGCTGTTTGAAAGTCGAGGCAGTGCAGGAAAACAGGTTTCCCTGGAATGGACTGAGATATCTGGGGACTCTGGGAAACGTGGCACGACCCTGGAGTTCCTCTCGCCTTTCCTATGGAATGGGCCCCCTCTTGAGATGTGATGTAAACGACGGGAATTCTTTCCCGACCACGCAGGAAAGGATCCCTCCTCTCGAGCTAAGAGGCGGAAACGGGGCTCCTCTGGATGTGGGAAGAACTCTCCTGCTTCCTCTCGAGTGGAGACGGGTATGTCTGGGAACTTCTTGAGTTGCAGTAAGGGTGTGAAGGATCATTTGGAAATTCAGAGGTTATGTGTGATTAGCCTCGAGTCGCCTCAGCGGAAATGGGCCTCATTTCGCCTGGAGGGGAGAACCTCCTGGATTTTCTCGAGTTGCAGCGGGTGCTCTCGACTTACGATGGGACCTCAGGGACCCGCTCTGGGCCTAGGAAAGGCCAGTCCCCATGCGAGTTGCTCGGGGGCCTCTCGGGATTCCTCTCCCGTCGAATGGGGGCCTATGATCTTGTGTGAGTCGGTGGCGGAACCTGAGGATTCCTCTCCAGTGCTGACATTGATCTTGGGTTCTTCTGGAGTCTCCCCAGGGGAGTCAGTCCTCGTCTCGAGAGGGGCATGCACGTGCGCTTTCTTCCCGAGCTGTAGCAGCAGTGTCCCACTTTCCTTCGCGTGGATCAAGGGATCTGTGGCTTTCACTTGAGGCTTTCCACGAGGCTTTACCACAGAGCTCTCCCACGTGCCACCGTGGTGTGAATCGATCCTCGGCTTGAAGGTCGACGCTGTGCAGCGAAAACAGTTTTCCTGGAAACGGACTGAGACATCTGGGGACTCTGGGAATGGTGGCACGACCCTGGAGTTCTCTCGCCTTTCCTGTGAACAGCGCCTCCTCTTGAGATGCGACGGGAACGCCGGAATTCTTTCCGAACACGCAGGGAAAGGATACTTCTCTTGAGCTAGGAGGAGGAAACGGGTCTCCTCTGGATGTGGGCGGACTCTCGTGCTTCCTCTCGAGTGGAGA
>NW_017210160.1:0-2822 GCF_001704415.2 Capra hircus
GTTCCCGACATACCATCTCCACTCGAGAGGAAGCACGAAGTCCGCGCCCACATTCAGAGGAGCCCCCTTTCCGCCTCCTAGCTCGAGAGGAGGGATCCTTTCCCTGCGTGGTGGGGAAAGAATTCCCGCATTCCCGTCGCATCTCAAGTGGAGGCGCTCTCGACAGGAAAGGCGAGAGGAACTCCAGGGTCGTGCCACCATTCCCAGAGTCGCCCGAGATGTCTCAGTCCATTCCAGGGAAACCTGTTTTCCCTGCACTGCCTCGACTTTCAAGCCGAGGATCGACTCACACCACGGTGCACGTGGGACAGCCCTGTGGGAAAGCCTCGAGGGAAAGCCTCGTGGGAAAGCCTCGAGGGAAAGTTGCAGATCCCTTGATCCACGCGAAGGGAAGCATGACACTCCTGCTACATCTCGGGAGGAAAGCGCACGTGCATGCCCCACTGGAGACGAGGACTGACTCCCCTGGGGAGACTCCAGAAGTACCCCAAGATCCATGTCAGCACTGGAGAGGAATCCTCAGGTTCCGGCACCGACTCCACACAAGATCTTAGGCAGCGGCATCGATGGTAGAGGAATCCCGAGAGGCCCCCTAGCAAGTCGCTTGGGGACTGGCCTTTCCTGAGGCCACCAGAGCGGGTCCCTGAGGTCCTCGTCCTAAGTCGAGAGCACCTGCCGAAACTCGAGAAAATCCAGGAGGTTCTACCCGCCAGGCGAGGTGAGGCCCATTTCCGCAGAAACGTCTCGAGGCAAATCACACTAACCTCTGGAACTTCCAAAGGGTCCTTCACACCTTTGCTGCAACTCAAGAAGTTCCCCCACATACCCGTCTCCACTCGAGAGGAAGCACCAGAGTCCCGCACACATCCAGAGGAGCCCCGTTTCCGCCTCCTAGCTCGAGAGGATGGATCCTTTCCCTGCGTGGTCGGGAAAGAATTCCCGGCGTTTCCGTCGCAACTCAAGATGAGGCGCTCTCCACAGGAAAGGCAAGAGGAACTCCAGGGTCGAGCCACCATTCCCAGAGTCCCCCCAGATGTCTCAGTCCATTCCAGGGAAACCTGTTTTCCCGGCACAGCCTCTACTTTCAAGGCGAGGATCGACTCACACCACGGTGCACGTGGGAAGCCCTGTGGGAAAGCCTCGTGGGAAAGCCTCGTGGAAAAGCCTCGAGGGAAAGCCACAGATCCCTTGATCCTCGCGAAGGGAAGCGTGACACTGCTGCTACAGCTCGGGAGGAAAGCGCACGTGCATGCCCCCACTCGAGACGAGGACTGACTCCCTGGGGAGACTCCGGAAGTACCCCAAGATCCATGTCAGCACTGGAGAGGAATCCTCAGGTTCCGGCACCGACTCCACACAAGATATTAGACACCGGAATCGACGGGAGAGGAATCCCAAGAGGCCCCCGAGCAATTCGCATGGGGACTGGCCTTCCCTGAGGCCACCAGAGCGGGTCCCTGAGGTCCCTGTCGTAAGTCGAGAGCACCTGCCGCAACTCGAGAAAATCCAGGAGGTTCTCCCTCCAGGCGAGATGAGGCCCATTTCCGCGGAGGCGTCTCGAGGCTAATCAACCTGGCCTCTGGAACTTCCAAAGGGTCCTTCACACCCTTGCTGCAACTCAAGAAGTTCCCCGACGTACCCTCTCCCACTCGAGAGGAAGCACGAGAGTCCTGCCCACATCCAGAGAAGCCCCGTTTCCGCCTCATAGATCGAGAGGTGGAATCCTTTCCCTGCGTGGTCGGGAAAGAATTCCCGGCGTTCCGGTCGCATCTCAAGAGGAGGCGGTCTCCACAGGAAACACGAGGGATCTCCAGGGTCGTGACACCATTCCCTGAGTGCCAGAGATTTCTCAGTCCATTCCAGGGAAACCTGTTTTTCCCTGCACTGCCTCGACTTTCAAGCCGAGGATCCACTCACACCACGGTGGCACGTGGGACAGCCCTGTGTGAAAGCCTCGTGGGAAAGCCTCGTGGGAAAGCCTCGAGGAAAGCCACAGATCCCTTTGATCCACGCAAAGGGAAGTGTGACACTGCTGCTACAGCTCGGGAGGAAAGCGCACGTGCATGCCCCCACTCGAGACGAGGACTGACTCCCCTGGGGAGACTCCAGAAGTACCCCCCAAGACCATGTCAGCACTGGAGAGGAATCCTCAGGTTCCGGCACGGACTCCACAAAGATCTTAGGCCCCGTCATTGACGGGAGAGGAATCCCGAAAGGCCCGGAGCAACTCGCATGGGGACTGGCCTTCCTGAGGCCACCCAGAGCGGGTCCCTGAGGTCCGTCGTAAGTCGAGAGCACTGCCGCAACTCGAGAAAATCCAGGAGGTTCTCCCTTCCAGGCGAGATTAGGCCCATTTCCGCTGAGGCATCTCGAGGCTAATCACACCTAACCTCTTGAACTTTACAAAGGGTCCTTCACACCCTTGCTGCAACTCAAGAAGTTCCCCAACATACCCGTCTCTACTGAGAGGAAGCACGAGAGTCCCGCCCTCATCCAGAGGAGCCCCGTTTCCGCCTCATAGCTCGAGAGAAGGGATATTTCCCTGCGTGGTCGGGAAAAGAAATTCCGGCGTTCCGTCGCATCTCAAGAGGAGGTGCTCTCCACAGGAAAGGCGAGAGGAACTCCAGGGTCGTGCCACCATTCCCAGATCCCTCAGATGTCTCAGTCCAATTTCAGGGAAACCTTTTTTCCCTGCACTGCCTCGACTTTCATGCCGAGGATCGACTCTCACCACGGTGGCACGTGGGACAGCCCTTGTGGGAAAGACTCGAGGGAAAGCCTCGTGGGAAAGCCTCGAGGGAAAGCCTCAGATCCCTTGATCC
>NW_017210161.1:0-17835 GCF_001704415.2 Capra hircus
GAAAGTATTATGCCTCCCCTGACTTCAGAATATACTGCAAAGCTACATTATTTACAAAACAATAGTCAAAACAGCATGGTACTGGCAGAAAAATAGATACATAGAAGAATGGAATAGAATAGAGAGCTCAGAAATAAACCCATATATTTAATGAGTCAGTCTATGAGAAAGGAGGCAAAAATATACAAGGGAAAAGACAGTATCTTCAGTCAGTGGTGCTAGGAAACTGGACAGCTACATGTGAAACAAGGAAATTAGGATATTCTGTAATGCCATATACAACAATGAACTCAAAATGGATTAAAAACCTAAGACCTGAAACCACAAAACTCCTAGAAGAAAACATAGGGAGAACACTACTTGACATATATCACAGTAATATTTTTTTTAATCTGTTTCCTAAGGCAGAGGAAACAAAAGCAAAAGTAATTAAACTTAAAAGCTTTTTTCACAGCAAAGAAAACCACCAAAAATGAAAAGACAATCTATTAAATAAAAGTATTTGTAAATTATATAACCATAAAGGAGTTAATATTCAAAATATATAGACAGTTTATATAACTCAATATCAAAAAATATGCCTTTGGCCAACAGACACATGAAAAGATACTCATCATCAGAGAAGTGCTGATTGAAAACCACCATGAGATATTGCCTCACACCTGTCAGAATGGCTGTCATCCAAAAGTCAAGAAATAACCGCTGTGCTGAGAAGGATGTGGGGAAAATGAACCCTAGTATACTGTTTGGTGGGACTGTAAACTGACACAGCCACCTTGGAAAATAGAGTGAAGTTTCCTCAAAATAACTAAAAACAAGCTATCATATGATCCAGCAATTCCACTTCTGAACATATATCCAAAGAGTATGTAAATGGTAATTTGGAAAGATATATACTCCCCAGTGTTCATAGCAACATTGTTTACTATTGTAAATATGGACACAACTTAATTGTCCCACCAGCAAAAGGATGGATAAAGAATATTTGGTATATAACTTATGGAATATTATTCAGAGAATAAAAGTAAATTCTGTCACTTGCCACAAGATGGATAGACCTAGAGGTATCACGCTTATTGAAACAAAGAAGAGAGAGAAAGACAAATACTGTGTTATTGCTTATATTTGGAATCTGAAAATAAAACAAGCAAGTAGATATAATCTGTTAGATATAATAAATCTGCACTCACTGATTTAGAGTACAAAGCAGTGGTTACAAGTAGAAAAAAGTGGGAAAGGGCCACAAATAAGGATACATGACTAGGCAATACACATTATTATATATAAAGTAAATAAGTAACAAGGATATGTTGTACAGCACAGAAAAATATAGCCATTAATTTTTAATAACTTTAAGTGGAATATAACCCATAAAAATATTGAATCACTATTTTCTATACCTGAAACTAATACAATATTATTAACTATACTTAAATATAAAAATTAATGATTTTAGATATATTAATGACATTTTCTCTGTGTACAATGTATATCATACATAGTCATGTATATTAAATCATTGGATATTATGTATATTAGGATCATTATATGTTATATTATATTAAACATACTATCATTGAAACAATATCTTAGAGTTTCTCTGACATTTGATTTTATTATAGCTGGTAATGAGGTTCAGAGGAAAAAACTAATCCTTTCCTCAAACATTTTTAGGGCTTGTCATTATCTACCAAAAATAACACAAGAGTTATGAAGACCAAATTGGCTTAAGTTGATTTGCAACACCTTACTTTTGTATTTTATATATAAAATGAAATAATGCGAAATGGCTTGTTATCTGCAGTTTATTTTCAATCTATCATCACATTTTTTTGGTGGGTGAGAAGGAGGAGGAATAATTTCACAGGCTTACTTAAAAAGCTAATTTTTGAAAGGAATTTAAAGCTTTCTAAAGTATATTAAATTTTTAAATGTCAAAAATGTTTTAAAAATTAATAACAAGTATGCATGAAATATATTTATGGTGTGTAACCCAGTGACTGGTAAACTTTTTTAAATTACATTTTTCATTCTGAGATGATTGTAGATTCACAGGTAGTTGTAAGAAATCATGCAGAGATATCGTGTACCCTAGGCCTATTTTCCCCCCATGGTATCAACTTGCAAAATTATAGTACAATATCACAAGCATGATATTAAAGTTGACATTAATGCAGCCAAATGACAAAACAGTCTTAAAACCATATGTATCCTTCCTTTCTATAGTAACAATCACTTCCCACCATTAGCCCTCTTCATCTTTAACCAACCAGAGATCACTAATCTGTTTTCCATTCTTAAAACTTTGCCATTTTAAGAACATTATATAAAATCAACCATATAGTTTATATAACCTTTCAAAGTGGTCTTTTATCACTCAGAATAATTCTCCAGAGATTTATCCATGCCGTTGTGCGTATCAATAGTCTATATGTTTTATATTAAGTAATATCCATATGGATATACTTTTTAAAATATAAATATAAAACTTTTATCTGCTGAAGGATATCTGAGTTGCTTCCAGCTTTGGCTATTACAACTAAACTTGCTATGGGCATCTATGTACAGGTTTTTTCTGTGAACTTAAGTCTTATTTCTCTTGGAAAAATACCCAAGAATGTAATTGTTAAGCCATGTGTTAGTTGTATATTTAGTTTAAAAAGAAATTGCCAAAATGTTTCTGAGTACCTGTACCATTTCATTCACGCTAGCAATATATGAGCAATCCAGTTTCTTCTCTTGTTACTAGCGTTTTGTTCTGTCACTATCTCTTGTTACTAGCGTTTCGTTCTGTCACTATCTCTTGTTACTAGCGTTTCGTTCTGTCACTATTTTTTATTTTACCCATTCTGATCAGTGTGTATGGAGAATTAGGTGGTTTTAATTTTTCAGGACTTCTGATAGAACATGGTCCACTTGAGGAAGAAATAGCAACCCACTCCAGTATTCTTGTCTGGAAAACCCCATGGAGAGTATGAAAAGGCAAAAAGATATGACATCAGAAGTTGAGACCCGCCCCCTTCCAGGCTAGAAGTTGTCCAAGATGCTACCGGGGAGGTGCAGAGGGCAATTTCTAATAGCTCCAAAAAGAAAGAACTGGCTGGGCCAAAGTGAAAATGACACTCAATTGTGGATGTGTCTGATGGTGAAAGTAAAGTCTGATGATATAAAGAACAATATTTCATAGGAACCTGGAATGTTCAGCCCACGAATCAAGGTAAATTGGGCATAGCCAAGCAGAAGATAGAAGTCCCTGGGAGTTACAGAGAGTCGAGCAGGACTTAGTAACTGAACAATAGGCACAATGAACATCTTTTGATAATAAACATCTTTTCATTTATCTATTTGCCATCTGTATATCATCTTTAGCAATATTTCTTGTCATGTCTTCTGCCCAGTTTCTATTTAGATTGATTTTCACTTTTGAGATTAGAAAGTTCATTATATATTCTAGATATTAGTCCTTTGCAAATATTGTCTCCTACTTGCTAGCTTGTCTTTTCTCTTAACAGTCTTCACAGAGCAAAGTTTATCTGAGCGAAAGAAGAATAAAATAGGAGGAATCAGACTACCCAATTTCAAGACTTATTATACAGCTACATTAAACAAGATTAAGTGATATTGTCAGAGAGGGACTGAGACATAATTAATACAACAGAGTAAAGAACCCAGAAATAGACCCACTCAAGTACAGCAAACTGATTTTTTTCTAAAGTTTATTACATTTTTCTTTTATGGATCCTGTCAAGTCTACAAACTATTTTATCAGTTTGTATTAGAAGGATTTTTACCAATGTTATCTTATAAAATTTTTATAGATTTATAGAAGTTAAGTTTGTGATTCATATATTGAAATAATTTTTGTATAAAATGTGATATTTAGGTTAAAATTTAGTTTTTGCCTACGGACATCCAATTGTTCCACCAATATTTGTCAAAGAGCTGTGTGTGTATATGTGCTGTACTCCATTTTGTCTGACTCTTTGCAACCCTATGGACTGTATCCTGGAACCCCATGGACTGTAGCTCACCAAGCCCCTCTGCCCATGGAATTTTCCAGGCAAGAATATTGAAGGGAGTTATTTAATAAGGAAGGGAGTCATTTCCTACTCCAGGTGATCTTCCTAATCTAGGGATCAAACCCATGTCTCTTGCCTTTGCAGGCAGATTCTTCACCACTGTGCCATCTGGAAAGTCCCAGGTATCAAAAGGCTATCCTTCATCAATTAAATTTCATTTGCATGTTTGTTAAAAATTTAGTTTGCTATATTTGAGTGGGTCTATTTCAGAATTCTCTGTTCAGTTTCATTGATTTTATGTCAGTGCCTCTGACAGTACTTTCTTGTTTAATGATGTTGCATAATATATGTAGCTTGATTTCTCCAAATTGTTAACTCTTCCTTTTTAAACATGATTTGGCTAGTCTGGTTAATATACCTTTCTGTATAGATTTTAGAGTATCAGTGTCTATGTTCACACACACACAAATTCCTGCTGGGATGTGTCAGTTTGGAATGAATTGATACCTTTACTGTGTTGTGTCTTCCAACTTATTTTTTTTTTTCTCTCTCTCTCTCTCCCTCCCTCCTTCCACTGCCACCCCTCTATGCCATATTAGGATACAGCAAATGGGTAGTCATCTATAAACAAAGAAGAGGGAACCTCACCAAAATGTGACCATGTTGACACCCTAATTTCTGAATTCAGGCTTCCAGAATTGTGAGAAAATTTCATTTTTTAAGCCATGGAGTTTGTTACAGCAGCTAAATAGAAATTAGTGCTAAGAAGTGGGGTGCTACTATAACGAATGCTTTAAAATGTGAAAGAAGTTTGGAATTGGGGTGATGGATAGAGGCTGGAAGAGTTTTGAAGTACATGCTAGAAAAAGCCAGTAATGTTGTGAAGTGATTTTTAATGGTGGTTCTGGTGAAAGCTCAGAAAGAAAAGAGTACTGGGAAAAGAAAATGCTTCCATCTTCTTATAGGATACATAAATAATCATGTACAGAATACTGGTAGAAATGAGGATGTGTGTGTGAAGTCGCTTCAGTCATGTCCGACTCTGTGATCTCATATACTGTAGCCCACCAGGCTCTACTATCCGTGGGGAATCCTCCAGGCAAGAATAATGGAGTGAGATGCCATGCTCTCCTCTGGGGGATCTTCCCAACCCAGGGATTGAACTCAGGTCTCGCATATAGTGGGCAGATTCTTTATCATCTGAAACACCAGGAAAGCCCAAGAATTCTGGAGTGGGTAGCTATCCCTTCTCCAGGGGATCTTCCTGACTCGGGAATCAAACCAGGGTCTCCTGCATTGCAGGCAGATTTTTTACCAGCTAAGCTCCCAAGGAAGCCCCAGAAATGAGGGTGATAAAGTCCATTCTGGTGAGGTCTCAGATAAAACTGAGAGACATGTTAAATGAACTGAGGACATAATTGCTGAGAAGAAAAAGAATCACAATTTAGAGATTTGTGCAATTCTCAGCCTATTTAGACTATATTTTGTATAAAATAAGATGAATTTGGAGGGGTGCTAAATGTCATGGACGAATGTTCGTGTCCCCTCGATATCCATATGTTGAAATCTTAATCCCCAGTGTGACGGTATTTGGAGATGGAGTCTTTGCTAGATAATTAGATCATGATGGCAGCAGTTTTGTGATGGTATTAGTGCACTTATAAGAGACTTTCAACCCCCACAATTGTGAGAAATGTTTGTTGACTAAGTGATACTGTCTAGAGCATTTGTTACAGAGGTGCAAGCTAACTTAGTGTTAAAATCCTTAAATACATGATAAGATTGCCTAATAAATCATCTGGGCCTGGACATTTTGGGGGAAAGTTTTATATTAAAAACTTAGTCTCTTTCATATTTATCAGTTCATTTCAGTTCAATCACTCAGTTGTGTCCGACTCTTTGCAACCCCATGAATTGTAGCACGCCAGGCCTCCCTGTCCATCACCAACTCCCAGAGTTGACTCAAACTCACGTCCATCGACTCAGTGATGCCATCCAGCCATCTCATCCTCTGTCGTCCCCTTCTCCTCCTGCTGCCAATCCCTCCCAGCATCAGAGTCTTTTCCAATGAGTCAACTCTTCACATGAGGTGGCCAAAGTACTGGAGTTTCAGCTTTAGCATCAGTCCTTCCAATGAACACCCAGGACTGATTTCCTTTAGAATAGACTGGTTGGATCTCCTTGCAGTCCAAGGGACTCTCAAGAGTCTTCTACAACACCACAGTTCAAAAGCATCAATTCTTCAGTGCTCAGCTTTCTTCACAGTCCAACTCTCACATCCATACATGACCACAGGAAAAACCATAGCCTTGACTGGACAGACTTTTGTTGGCAAAGTAATGTCTCTGCTTTTCAATACACTGTCTAGGTTGGTCATAATTTTCCTTCCAAGGAGTAAGTGTCTTCTAATTTCATGGCTGCAGTCACCATCTGCAGTGATTTTGGAGCCCAGAAAAATAAAGTCTGACACTGTTTCCACTGTTTCTCCATTTATCTCCCATGAATTGGTGGGACCAGATGCCATGATCTTCGTTTTCTGAATGTTGAGCTTTAAGCCAACTTTTTCACTTTCCTCTTTGACTTTCGTCAAGAGGCTTTTGAGTTCCTCTTCACTTTCTGCTGTAAGGGTGGTGTTATCTGCATATCTGAGGTTATTGATAATTCTCCCGGCAGTCTTGATTCCAGCTTGTGATTCTTCCAGTCCAGCATTTCTCATGATGTACTCTACATATAAGTTAAATAAGCAGGGTGACAACATACAGCCTTGACGTACTTCTTTTCCTCTTTGGAACCAGTCTGTTGTTCCATGTCCAGCTCTACCTGTTGCTTCCTGACCTGCATATTGGTTTCTCAAGAGACAGGTCAGGTGGTCTGGTATTCCCATCTCTTTAAGAATTTTCCAGTTTATTGTGATCCACATAGTCAAAGGCTTTGGCATAGTCAATGAAGCAGAAATACATGTTTTTCTGGAACTCTCTTGCTTTTTCCATGATCCAGAAGATGTTGGCAATTTGATCTCTGGTTCCTCTGCCTTTTCTAAAACCAGCTTGAACATCAGGAAGTTCACGGATCACGTATTGCTGAAGCCTGGCTTGGAGAATTTGAGCATTACTTTACTAGCGTGTGAGATAAGTGCCAGTGTTCTTGCCTGGAAAATCCCAGGGACAGGGGATCCTGGTGGGCTACCATCTATGGGGTCGCACAGAGTCGGACACGACTGAAGCGACTTAGCAGCAGCAGCAGCAGCAGAGATGACTGCAAATGTGTGGTAGTTTGAGCATTCTTTGGCATTGCCTTTCTTTAGGATTGGGAATGAAAACTGACCTTTTCCAGTCCTGTGGCCACTGCTGAGTTTTCTAAATTTGCTGGCATATTCAGTGCAGCACTTTCACAGCATCATCTTTCAGGATTTGAAATACCTCAACTGGAATTCCATCACCTCCACTAGCTTTGTTCGTAGTGATGCTTTCTAAGGCCCACTTGACTTCACATTCCAGGATGTCTGGCTCTAGATGAGTGATCACACCACTGTGATTATCTGGGTCTTTTTTGTACAGTTCTTCTGTGTGTTCTTGCCACCTCTTCTTAATATCTTCTGCTTCTGTTAGGTCCAGACCATTTCTGTCCTTTATCGAGCCCATCTTTGCATGAAATGTTCCCTTGGTATCTCTAATTTTCTTGAAGAGATCTCTAGTCTTTCCCATTCTGTTCTTGTCCTCTATTTCTTTGCATTTATCACTGAAGAAGGCTTTCTTATCTCTTCTTGCTATTCTTTGGAACTCTGCATTCAGATGCTTATATCTTTCCTTTTCTCCTTTGCTTAACACCTCTCTTCTTTTCACAACTGTTTGTAAGCCCTCCCCAGACAGCCATTTTGCTTTTTTGCATTTCTTTTCCATGGGGATGGTCTTGATCCCTGTCTCCTGTACAATGTCATGAACCTCATTCCATAGTTCTTCAGGCACTCTATCTATCAGATCTAGGCCCCTAAATCTATTTCTCACTTCCACTGTATAATCATAAGGGATTTGATTTAGGTCATACCTGAATGGTCTAGTGATTTTCCCTACTGTCTTCAATTTAAGTCTAATTTTGGCAATAATGAGTTTATGATCTGAGCCACAGTCAGCTCCTGGTCTTGTTTTTTGTTGAATGTATAGAGCTTCTCCATCTTTGGCTGCAAAGAATATAATCAATCTGATTTTGGTGTTGACCATCTGGTGATGTCCATGTGTAGAGTCTTCTCTTGTGTTGTTGGAAGAGGGTGTTTGCTATGACCAGTGCATTTTCTTGGCAAAACTCTATTAGTCTTTGCCCTGCTTCATTCCACATTCCAAGGCCAAATTTGCCTGTTACTCCAGGTGTTTCTTGACTTCCTACTTTTGCATTCCAATCCCCTATAATGAAAAGGACATCTTTTTTGGGTGTTAGTTCTAAAAGGTCTCATAGGCCTTCATAGAACCGTTTAACTTCAGCTTCTTCAGCATTACTGGCTGGGGCATAGACTTGGATAACTGGGATATTCCCCACCTTCTTTCACCTCTCCTGCTAGGCCTCTGGTGACACAAACGGATTAATTTAAAATCCTACATGTCTCTGGAATTTTGATAATTTTGTTTTAATCTATTTTCTATCATTTATGTTAGGTAACTTCAATTGTTTTATCTTCTGTATAACTGATTCCTTCTTCTGTCCCTTCATCATTTTTGGTCCACCCATTGAATTTTTTTTTCAACTGTATTTTTCATTTCTAAATTTTCCATTTGATTCTTCTTTGTAGGTTTTTCTCTTTGCTGACATTAAATTTTCCTTTGCTGAGGCTTCCTATTTTTCCACCTGCCTCACTTATGTCTGTTTTTGTTCAAATAAAGATTTTTATGGCTGCTTTAAATTTTCAGGTAATTCTCACATCTCTGTCATCTCTTATTAGAGTCTATTGGTTTGTTTTTTTTTTTTCTTTCAGTTTGAGATTTTCCTGGCTCTTGGTCTGATGAATTTTTTCTATTGGAATCTGGACATTTTGTGTATCATGTCATAAGGTTCTGAATCTTATTTAAATCTATTCATTAGCTGACTTTTTTGATATCTCTATGGCAAGGGAAGGGGGGCACTACCTGTTATTGCCAGATTTGGTGGAAATCCAAGTTTTTCCATTTGTGGTGCTTTAGTCACTCAGTTGTGTCTGACTCTTTGCAACCCCAAGGACTATAGCCCATCAGGCTCCTCTCTGCATGGGATTTTCAGGCAGTAATACTGGAATGGGTTGCCATTTCCTTCTCTAGGGGATCTTCCTGACCTAGGGATTGAACCCTGGTCCTCAGCATAACAGGCAGATTCTCTACTGACTGAGTTACCAGAAAAGCTAATATCCAAGGAGGATTGTCAGTTGCTTTTGGGCAAGAGTGGGAGATCTGGCTCCACACTGGGCCTGATACCACTCTGTCTGGGAGAGGCAGGAGGGCTTCATTGTTTCAGAGATTATCTCCACTGACTCTACGGGAAACCTTATTATTGCTGCCCATGGGTGACAGTCCTTTGTCTTCCTGGCCTCTGACTTTCACAGCAAAGAGTAGGAAGGGTGTTAAGGCACTGTGAAAGATTTGCCATCAGGTCTTCACTGACCATGGGGAAGCAAGGTTTATTAATGCACAGTGAATGGAAGGTCATAGCTCCCTACTCATCCTTTCTTAACACCACCTCAAGATGCTGCTGCTGCTGTTAAGTCACTTCACTTGTGTCTGACTCTGTGTGACCCCATAGACGGCAGCCCACCAGGCTCCCCAATCCCTGGGATTCTCCAGGCAAGAACACTGGAGTGGGTTGCCATTTCCTTCTCCGATGAATAAAAGTGAAAAGTGAAAGAGAAATCGCTCAGTCGTATCCGACTCTTCACAACCCCGTGGACTGCAGCCTACCAGGCTCCTCTGTCCATGGGATTTTCCAGGCAAGAGTATTGGAGTAGGGTGGCATCGCCTTCTCCGACCTCAGGATGAAGTTTGCAATAATTTGCTACAACAAGGTGAGGGTAGATGTCTAGGCTTCCTACTTAGCTTTACTAGCATGGATAAGGGAGTGGTCATATATTTTTTTATGATATTTGGCTAGAATAAAACAATTATTATTAAAATGCTTTCTGTCATTCTGGGTTGCTCCTTTTCTGTTCTTTGGCTAAGTGATTGGGCTTTTGGGGGGATATTTTTGTCTGCTTCTGTTGATGTTTCCTTGAGTGCTGGCTCCTCCAGCCCCACATCTGGGGAATATGAAACAAAAAGCAAGCCCAGGGAACTCACCATCACATTGTTTGGGTCCTACAGTCTCTAGCCAGCCTGCTTTCTATTTCAGAGTTTTATTATTTTATGTGCCCTTCCATGCTGATGGGTTACAATCTGGACACACATTGAGTTGCAGTTCATCAGGTCTTGACTAAAATGTATCTTCTTTTTATTTTTATAATGGTAATTTTTCTTTTTAAATCAGAAATAAAAAGTAAATGGTCACCCAATAGTTTAACGGGTTAAAAAAAAAGTGTGAGAATTACTTGAGTTAACTAGTATAATGCTTAGAAAAGGAAATTGAACCATCAAAAGTAGAATTTGAAAACTTTAGGAACTACTTAAAGATAATGAGACTCTTGTAACTTCATGTCTAGCAATGACATATAATCTATTTCTGATTATTTTTAATAAGATGAAAAGCATACATGAATATGTGTATTATTATAGAGCAAGCAAATTAAATTTTCTGTAATAGATCTTGGATAAATGCTATCTAAAATTACTCCAGAGAAATAGAATTGTAGGTGGGAAATAACCATAAATTATCTTCTCTGGTCCATTTTCAATTAAGAAACCCATGAGTTTTTATTCAAACTGCTCTGAATACCTCTTCAGTGTGAAGCAGGTAAAACTGGGTTCTGAAATGATCTGCCCAGAGATCATCAGAACAATTCTTTTATTTATTTCATGTATTTGGGTTGACTATGTATTTTTCAAGTGTCTGATAAACGTTAAGGAGGTAGACGGCACCTTAGATGAAATGCGTTGGGTTGAGGGCCAGAACAGGGATTTGATGAACCAGCTTTGTACTTACATACATGACCAAATTTTCAGGCTTGTTGCTAGTTAACTCCAAAATTCTCGCACAGTTGGGAAAGTTCTATAAAGCAGCTTGCTTTGAAGAGTGGCCTGGGGGGTCAGGGGGTGGCAAGCTGAATTCCATCATTAGCCCACTAGTAACATTATGTGGAATTGTCTTAAAACACCAACAAATGAGTCCATTTTTAAACACCTGCCTCCTTTTAAAAAAAAATTACAGGGCATTGTAGTATGGTAGTTCAGAGAAAGAATTGTGGTAAGCATCAACATAATGCCATTGGTAAACTCATAAGGGATTTTAAACCTGACTCAAGCTGATCACCTTTGGAGAAGGAAATGGCAACCCACTACAGTATTCTTGCCTGGAGAATCCCATGGACCAGAGGAACCTTGCAGGCCACAGTCCATGGGGTCACAAGAGTCGGACACTACTGAGTGACTTCCACATTCACACTATGTTTTTTCCGAAGACATAGTCAATGCAGAATAGACTTTGAACAGGAAATAGACTACAATTTTGTTGATATGTATCAAATGAGTTGAAGTCACAAGTGAAATTGAAGTTAAAATAGATTATAGGCTTTACTTCGCATGATTCTGTCACAGGATGGAATACAATTGAACTAGTAGGGTACCATTCTAGTTTCATTGTGTATTCTGTAAGAACATTTTCTAGCTATGCAGCCTATTGAGTCTCAAAGAAAGTCATTGGAGTTTAAATATATGTGAAGAGTTATCCCTTATGATTGAAGTGAAAACACAAACATATTCACTCTTACTGCTAAATAAAACAAATATAGAGAATTAATTGTAATTAGTTGTAATCCATTGGAAGATTTACAATAAAATTTGATATGCCATTAAAATCCTATTTCACTTGCTGCAGAATAAATGCAGATAATGTATATCTAACAACTAATGAGTCTTTACTAGTATGAAGTGAAGAGAAGAGAAAGTCATGTCCAACTCTTTACAACCCCATGGACTGCATAGTCCATGGAATTCTCCAGGCCAGAATACTGGAGTGGGTAGCCTTTTCTTCTCCAGGGATCATCCCAAACCAGGGATTGCACCCAGGTCACCCACGTCACAGATAGATTCTTTACCAGCTGAGCCACAGCGGGAAGCACGATGCCTTGTTCAGGTCTCACAACCATTGACAAAAAAAGTCGCCAGGTGTCTTGCCTTGCAAAAATCCCTATTAGTGCCCAAGCTTCTGTGAGTCTAAGCTAATATCTGGCCCCGCGAAGACTCCAACAATGAGCACTTTAATTATCTTACGGCATCCCTGTTGAACTCTCAAAGTCTGCCGTCTACTTGATAAAATTGTCAGTTCTCTGTGAATGGTCTTATATTTTTTGTGCTCATAACATTTAAGCCCATTCAAAAATTTTGGCAGCACAATCTTCTGACAAGTATGAATGCAACATATATAATCGATACTATATACAGCACAGCTTAATGTAACAGTTCTTGCTGTTGCTGAACAGGTCTTGTTAGGGCTTATAAAACTACTCCACAGGACTGCCCTGCCCGATCTAAACTTCAGTCGTTACACCTTAATGATAGGGAAGCTTTCGTTTGGAAGGTTAAATATCGAATAATCCCACAGAAAGTTATTTTGGACAATGCGTCCAGCGCATCATTAGTTTGTAACCAAAAGTAGCCTACCTTATCATGACTTTTGAAATTATCATGTCGATATTATGTCATATGGACTTTCCACACAGCTCTGCGTGTAAGACATCCTGCCTGCAATTCAGGCCAAAGATCTGCCTCTTCAAATCTCCTGGGTTGGGGAAGATCCTCCTGGAAAGGACGAATGGCCAACATGACTCCAGTATTCTTGCCTGGTACGAGAATCCCGTATGACAGCAGGAGCCTCGTGTTGTCACAAGAGGTCGGACACGGATACTAGGACTAAACCACCACCATATTTTCATACAGCAAACTTATTTTTGTGGTGCCTCTGTCATCATCCCCTTTGCTCCTGCCATATTTTCTCTCTTGAAACTCATGAGGAAATGTGTTTTTATGAATTTTTATAACATACTTCTTAATTCTTACTCATTCTCTAGCATACTTTGCTTTACACCAAATGCTGCTATGACCTATCCACACTAGCATATATCTGATGGCAATCTCAATCTTATAGCTTAGACTGCATATAGCAAGCTGACTTTTACACTTTTGTAAATATTTATGGCTGCAACTCCAAGTTTCACTAAATACACAACTGATTGAACAGCGCCGAGAGAGAACACTGAATATGCCTAAAAGTCATCGCATAAAAAGTAACATTTTGAATCATTGTTTCTCTAATGACAGGTATAGGTCAATGAACCTGGACTACATACAGACGCATACGTAAGCCCCAGAAAAGAAAAAACCACCAAACATATTGAACTACACCTATATATGAATAAGAAAGATTTGGAAACAAACCCTCTGTATGTGAGACCAGCAAAAGAGACACAGAATGTATAGAACAGTCTTTGTGGTTGGCACGGCTGCGGGAAGGAAGGAGGTGATGATTGGGTATGAAATATATAGCAAAATGAAACATGTATAATCCACGAAACGAGTCGGCCCAGCCCCAGGATTCAATCATGCGCATCGCAGGTACTGGGCATGCTTGGGGCGTGGGTGCACTGGGATGCCAGAGGGATGGTACGGGGGAGGTGAGAGGAGGAGGGGTTCAGGATGGGAAACACGGTGTATACGCTGGTGCAGCGATCTACATGTCTGTGGGTGATTGGGCAAACAAATTACAATACTGTGTAAAGTAACTTAAGCCGTCGCACAATAAAATAGAGACAAATTTATTGAGAAAAAGGGTTATAACAGGGCTGCAATGAGCGTTGCTGACGAAATTAATTGGATGAGATTTAGAGAACACTAGAACGTCAGACCCTAACATCTCAGTTTTTGCGATTTAAGGAGTGGGGGTCTAATGACTCCTGACCAGCTCTAAAATACTGTGCCTGATTCAAGATGGCTACGAGAACGGAAGAGAAACAGTTACACAGCGGTGGGGCTCAGCAATGGACACATGATTACTATCGCACAAGGAGCCATGGTTTTAGATTGCAGTTCACTTTCTCAAAGTGGTACATTTTCAGCAAGTTGTTTTGACAACATTGTAATGAAAGATCATTCACTAACCAATTACCATAGTGGTTAAACCCATCGCACTCATCCTCTGGCGCCTTTAAGCGCCTCCCTCCCGTTGAACTCCTCTAGTCTCTCTGTGAATCATACTGCATTTTTTGTCATGCTACCTGTGTCCAGAATGCTCGTAAGCTGAGAATCAAACACAATAAGTAGCCTTTACAGATGTGAGTTCTTCAGCGTTAAGATAATACATGACAAGATTTCCTCCAACAGTCCGTTTCAATGGGCTGGTAGGTCAACTTATTTTCAGTGAACGCAAATTAATATTCCATGGACTGGTGCTCCAGCAGTTTACTTATATCATCATGCTACGGAAGGACTCATTTGATGCAGTTCCCGAAAGTTTGGGGCAATTATAAAATAGAGCTAATCGCAAATACTGGGCATCGAGTAGCGTTTTGGTGTTATTAAGTTTTCAAATTCCTTTGATACAATACCAACTCACCAAAACCAAGGACGAAGAACACATAAGAAAACACATCCAGGATTCCATATACCGTGAGCCAGCAGACGACTCACGCTTATGTTTGGTGAGCAGACTGTTTTCCAAGTGGCCCTTTACTCTCATGTCAATTTGCAGTCAGCTCAATTCATAGTTCTTGTTTCTATCCACAGGTCCGTCTCTCGCAGCCACTTCTGGTATTCGGCCACTCTTCTAGGTGCTGTGGCCATCTCTAATATGTACTGCATCTCATCTTCATTTGTAATGCTCCTAGATCGATAAATGATGGTGCGAGTGACCGTTTTAACATGCGTTATTGCCATCTTGTAATTCTTCGGTTATTTTGATGTGGGTGTCTGTTAAGCGTGGCTTTTCCTCATTTATCAAATCACACACAGCCACTCAACCTTGGATACTTTCCAATTAATTTGTATGATTGTTTACAATCTAAGTTGCTGTCTTTTCTATAGTTTGGGAATAAGCATCCTTTCAGCAGGTGTGTCTTTTGGCAAGCTACTCTCTCTCAAACCTGTGACTTGCTCTAACTATTATTCTTGATCTTTCCATTAAATTTTAATAGACCAACAGTTTGGGTAGGGAGGATGATTTTTGATAGCCCAGGACTCAACAAATTTTCACTAATGCAGAGTGCATGAACTGTGTAAGTTTGGAGGTTGTTTTCAAATTGACATTCATTCAAGAACGATCATTCATTCTCTTAGGATTTGCCTCTCTCCTAAAAAATATCTCGTTAAAAATCAAAAATGATTACAGTGGCACCGTAAGTCTAAGTCAGCCTGTATTTGCCTCAATAAGTTTCACTGTTCACACGGAAAGTATCAGTATATGAAAGTCGATAAGCAACTACGTGAGAGATTTCATCTATAGAGATTGTCAAATTTTAAATCACCTTGGCTCATGTCATGCCAGATGGACTAATCTGACTTGTGCTCAGGTATAGAATTTCTTCGGCAGTACAGCACAATTTTCCTCCACTATACTGTTAGTATGTGAACTATTCGCTATGCTTAAATTTTAAGCATTGGGTCACAGAAAGTGGCAACTCAACTCGATATTATGTCCCTTGCTTTATTTACTAAGTGATGGTGAGGATTGTTTTCGACAGTTATTATTCACTCTGAACATTAACAATAGGAGATGCGATAGGGGGACCAGGACAGCGGTGCTATGATTTAGTATGTTCCTTGATGTTTGGCGCTATTCCTGGTGAGCTGTCTGTTGCGTGACTAGTTGATGGCATACCAAGGGATGTTGTTTAGATTTGGATAATGATCGTTCTGTTTAATTTGCCGTCCGTGTTTTCTCATTTGAGCATACCCCATCATCCACGACGAATGTGTGTACTATTTCTTGCCCATTCAGCCGTATAATTCTCGCAGGGCTTTCTCGGCTTTCATATTCTGCGATCACGAGTAAGCTTTTCAACACTACGGTTACTGTGCGACCTGAACTGAGTGTTTCTGGATTCTGCAGTTCCTGAGTGATTTACGGCACATTCGTTGTTATTTCTGCAATTTCACTCGTTGAAATTGTACTTTATTTACTTCTTTTCCTTTACTTTACATTTTCCTTTTCCGATCTCTGTTTTCATATTCTTTTCCTTTTTTTAATCTGGTTTGACAGTCCCATGTTTACCTTCTTGCAACATTTTCTAAATTTTCCTTTGTTTTTAAAATATATATTTGAAAAGATTGCCTTTTCTTTGCTAATTTTAAGCCATGCTCCCCCTTTCACAATTGGCAGTTTATACTTGAACAACGTATGAAGATTTTTGCTCAATTAAAATTTCTTAAAGAAGAGAAAACCATATTCTTACCCAGTGTTTGAACATTGGGGCCTGGACATTATCCCAAACACCTCTATCATCCACTTACAGCTTAGTAAAATCAGGATGCTTCTTCGAACCCAAGCAGTGTAGATCCACATTCTGAGGCAAATTAAATGACAACCAGCCTTCTCTATTTCAGTTATCTAAACCACACAGAAAATTAGAAAAAAGATTATGTTCCTCTCTGAAAAAATGTAATATCATACATCATTTTAAAGTAAATGATGAGTGTTACATGGAGGTATAAGATACAAATAATTTTATGATTATTTAAACTTTCCCATCAACAACTTCTTTTCTCTAAAATGGGATAATAATCGTATCATGGAGCTGTTGATGTGTGTGTGTGTGGGCTGTGTGTGTGTGACTGTGTTTCTCAGTTACGTCTGCCTCTTTCGCAACAGCATGGACTATAGCTACCAGCCTCCTCTGTCATGGGAGTGTCCCAGACCAAGAACACTGGGCTGTGGGTTGCCATTTCTTCTCCAGGGGATCTTCCAACCCAGGGGTCAAACCTGCATCTCTTGTATCTCCTGCATTGGCACGAGCGCAGGTTCTTTACTGTTGCACCACAGAGGCTGGTTGAGTGAAACGAAGTGAGTTCATAGTTTTATAAAGCATTATCATGGTCTGACACAGAACTTGCATTAAAATATTCAATGTTCAAATGCCACATATGATTTTATATTATTTATTTCTGAAAACTCTATAAAAAGGTCTTAGATCTCATGCCAAACTTACCTTTTGAATTAAATTATAAGAGATCTGCATTCCAATGCGTGAGGTATAACTTGCTACATGAAATTTCTTGCTACATCCTTTTCACAAATAGAAATTACTGCTTGATTGGTTTAAGAAATAGAAAATATGCAAGTTGATATTGCCAAAAAAAACTTACAGGAAGCAAAAAGCAAGCAAGTAAAACAATACATGAAGCCATCAGAAAGAATTTACGATAATATGTTAATATGTTCACTTATACAGATATGATTTTCCCACATAAACTAAAGACAACGAAAAAGTATTGCTGTATCCATGCTCCACTGAAAAAACCTGCTGACATAAGCAATCAAGCTGTCTGCTATTATACATTTCACATTTTGGGGTGAATATACCCAGTAAAGGGACTTCCCTCGATTAGCCTCAGTTGGTAACGAATCCGCCTTGCAGTGCAGAGAGACCCTGGTTGATTCCCTGATCAGAAAGATCTGCTGGCAGCGAGGGATAGGGCTCCCCCGCATTCACGTACTTCGTGCG
>NW_017210162.1:0-2821 GCF_001704415.2 Capra hircus
AGGAAAGCGCATGTAAATGCCCCACTGGAGACGACGAACTGACTCCCCTGGGGAGACCACAGAAGTACCCAAGATCCATGTCGGCACTGGAGAGGAATCCAGGTTCTGCACCGACTCCACACAAGGTCTTAGACTCCAGCATCGACGGGAGAGGAATCCCGAGAGACCCCGAGCAACTCCCATGGGAACTGGCCTTTACTGAGGCCACCAGAGTGGGTCCCGGAGGTCCCCGTCGTACGTCGAGAGCACCTGCGGCAACTCGAGAAAATCGAAGAGGTCTCCCCTCCAGGCGAGATGAAGCCCATTTCCGCTGAGGCGTCTCGAGTCTAATCACACCTAACCTCTGGAACTTCCAAAGGGTCCTTCACACCCTTGCTGCAACTCAAGAAGTTCCCCGACATACCCGTCTCCACTTGAGAGGAAACACGAGAGACCCGCGCCACATCCAGAGGAACCCCTTTTCCGCCTCCTAGCTGGAGAGGAGGGATCCTTTCCCTGGGTGGTCGGGAAAGAATTCCGGCGTTACCGTCGCATCTCAAGAGGAGGCGCTCTCCACAGGAAAGCCGAGAGGAACTTCAGGGTCGTGCCACCATTCCCAGAGTCCCCCAGATTTCTCAGTCCATTCCAGGGAAACCTGTTTTCCCTGCACTGCTCGACTTTCTAGCCGAGGATGGACTCACACCACGGTGGCACGTGGGACGGCCCTGTGGGAAAGCCTCGTGGGAAAGGCCCTGATCCCTAGATCCACGCGAAGGGAAGCTTGACACTGCTGCTAAACTCGGGGCGGAAAGGCGCACGTGCAATCCCCACTCGAGATGGGAACTGACTCCCCTGGGGAGACTCCAGAAGTACCCCAAGATCCATGCCAGCCCTGGAGAGGAATGCTCAGGTTCCGGCACCGACTCCACACAAGGTATTAAGCCACGGCATCGACGGAAGAGGAATCCGCGAGAGGCCCCCGAGCAACTTGCATTGGGACAGGCCTTTCCTGAGGCCACCAGAGCGGGTCCCTGAGGTCCCCGTCTTAAGTCGAGAGCACCTGCCGCAAGTCGAGAAAATCCAGGAGGTTCTCCCCTCCAGGCGACATGAGGCCCATTTCCGCTGAGGGGTCTCGATGCTAATCACACCGAACCTCTGGAACTTCCAAAGGGTCCTTCACACCCTTGCTGCAACTCAAGAATTTCCCCCACATAGCCGTCTACACTCGAGAGGAAGCACGAGAGTCCCGCCCACATCCAGAGGAGCCCCATTTCCGCCTCCTAGCTCGAAGGGGGATCCTTTCCCTGCATTGTCGTCAATAATTCCCGGCGTTCCCGTCGCATCTCAAGAGGAGGCGCTTTCCACAGGAAAGGTGAGAGGAACTCCAGGGTCGTGCCACCATTCCCAGAGTCCCCCCAGATGTCTCAGTCCATTCCAGGGAAACCTTTTTTCCCTGCACTGCCTCGACTTTCAAGTCGAGGATCGACTCACACCACGATGGCACCGTGGGACAGACCTGTGGAAAGCCTCGAGGGAAAGCCAGAGATCCCTTGATCCACGCGAAGGGAAGCGTGACACTGCTGCTACAGCTCAGGAGGAAAGGGCACGTGCATGCCCCACTTGAGACGAGGAATGACTCCCCTGGGACACTCCAGAAGTACCCCAAGATAGATGTCAGCACTGGAGAGGAATCTTCAGGTTCCTGCACCGAATCCACACAAGGTCTTAGGCCCCGGCGTCGACGGGAGAGGAATACGGAGGGCCCCGAGCAACTCACATGGGGACTGGCCTTTCCTGAGGCCACCAGAGCGGGTCCCTGAGGTCCCCGTCGTAAGTCGAGAGCACCTGCCGCAACTCGAGAAAATCCAGGAGGTTCTCCCCTCCAGGCGAGATGAGGCCCATTTCCACTGCGGCGTCTCTAGGCTAATCACATGGAACATCTGGAACTTCCAAAGGGTCCTTCACACCCTTGCTGCAACTCAAGAAGTTCCCGACATACCCGTCTCCACTCGAGAGGAAGCACGAGAGTTCCGCCAACATCCAGAGGAGCCCCGTTTCCGCGCTGCTAGCTCAAGAGGAGTGATCCTTTCCCTGAGTGGTCGGGAAAGAATTTCCGGCGATCCCGTCACATCTCAACAGGAGGCGCTCTCCACAGGAAAGGCGAGAGGAACTCCAGGGTCGTGCCACAATTCGCAGAGTCCCCCAGATATCTCAGTCCATTCCAGGGAAACCTGTTTTCCCTGCACTGCCTCGACTTTCAAAGCCGAGGATAGACTCACACCACGGTGGCACGTGGGACAGCCCTGTGGGAAAGCCTCGTGGGAAAGCCCCGTGGGAAAGCCTCGAGGCAAAGCCCCTGATCCTTGATCCACGAGAACGGAAGCGTGACACTGCTAGTACAGCTTGGGAGGAAAGCGCACGTGCATGCCCGCACTGGAGACGAGGACTGACTCCCCTGAGGAGACTCCAGAAGTACCCCCAAGAAGCATGTCAGCACTGGAGAGGAATGCTCAGGTTCCGGCACCTACTCCACACAAGATCTTAGGCCCGGCATCGACGGGAGAGGAAACCCGAGAGGCTCAAGAGCAACTCGCATGGGGGACTGGCCTTTCCTGAGGCCACCAGAGCGGGTCCCTGAGGTCTCCGTCGTAAGTCGAGAGCACCAGCCGCAACTCGAGAAAATCCAGGAGGTTCTCCCCTCCAGGCGAGATGAGGCCCATTTCCGCTGAGGCGTCTCCAGGCAAATCACATCTAACCTCTGGAACTTCCAAAGGGTCCTCCACACAATTGCTGCAACTCAAGAAGTTCCCCGTCATACCCGTCTCCACTCGAGAGGAAGCAC